>NW_027497582.1:0-155243 GCF_021521415.1 Bidens hawaiensis
GTGTGCTGCTAGGTGAAATTAGGTGCGGAATTTCAGGTAATAATAGAGTTTTGGTGATTTGAAGTCCTTTGAAATAAGTATATTAAATTTCATATATGGTAATTTGATATCTTGATTTAGGTAGCGAACGTTGTGATAATCACCAAAGTTGTGAAGATTGATCTGAAGGAAACAGAAGCACGGGGAGATAGAAATGATGGTTAAGTCCTTGAATACAAGGATTTAATTTCTATCCGTGTGGTCAAATATTGAGATATACGTGATTTGCTACACCTTGACTCATATAAAGTTAAATGATCAGCTTGTCGATAATGTAGCACTTTAGGTTCCTATAACTAATAGTATTGCGTCATGTTTCACACCCGTTGTGGTTGGTTTTGTTCGTGAGCTTGGAAGACAATTTTTTGAATCTGTTGCATGTGTATGCAAAAACTTGTACCAATTTTTTGTTTTGTTTATTAAATCCTTCTACATATTATACAATGCAAAACATGTCTTTATGATAACATACTATTAGTCATATTATGCATTTTTTTGCAATTATGAATGATTAAGGTTTTATTAAAATTACATGTTTCACCGTTCATAGATTTTAGATTTCTTTGCACATACACAATTTGTGTGTATATATAATGAAACCATTCATACTGACTAAATCATAAATGGATGACGTAGGGCCCAATAATGGATGGAGTTAACAAACCAGACATATGCTCGTACGCACCATTCGAACTACTACGGCCAGTTACGATACTTGTCGCAACGCGCGGGCTTTCTTACTAGTAAATACTAGATCAATGATCTAGTTCTAGACCTTTAGTCTGTCTGCATAATCATTACCTTAATAATCATTTCTCTTTTATAAAATACTTGGACCTTTAGTTCAAGAGGTTTCAACATTTAAACACTACGTTTCTTCTTTATAAAGAAATGTATATACTATGTTTCTTCTTTCTTAAAATTATTAAAAATTATAATCATAAAGAAATAATATTATGACATAAAATGTGAAGTGCTGGGAGTTGAACCGACAAGTCACTTTGTCTTTGTATGAGATGCAAAAGATAAAGAGAGTCAAGCATTATGAATGAGGTAATGGCTAACGAATGAATGATAGAGGTGACTGGTATGAGGATAGCATAATGAATGAGAGATCAAGCTTAACAAATATCATAACGAATGTGCATGTATGGAAGAAAAACGAGTTCAAGATTAAAGAATGAGGTGCATGGATCATAACGAATGAGCTTGATGCGTGGGAGATGGATGGGACATGCATACAAGGAAGGCAAGCTTAACGAATCTGCAATGTCAACTGGCGTTGAGTTAGTTTCATTTTGTAACAGTTCACTTTACAAGAGACCATTTGTACTGTTACTCTGCCAAAATTTATAACGAGCCTCAACGAGTTAATATTTACATCTTGTGTACGTGCTCGGTCATTTTCGTTCATTGATTAGTACCGAAACGCACCGAATATCGAGTTTATCGATCCTTATCGGGAAAACAAGTGGTATCAGAGATTTTGGTGATCGATTCTACATCTAACTAGTAAATTACCCGCGCGTTGCACAGGGAAATCAGTTGGTAAAACCGAGGGTGGGTAGCAGAGAGTGAACCCAAATTTGGTGGATATTTGCAACGCTCCTTACTGGTAAAACCAAACAGTGAGTCGACGTGAATCCGATCAGTACCGGTTACGTTCGTTAAGGTATATGCAACATTGGTAAAACCCGGGCGCCGTCGGTCTTGGATGTTAAGGCAGTGGGTTCGGACAGTTTTCGTTATGTTTGTTATGGTTTCGGCTGTGTTCTTTATGGTAGCAAACAAAACCAAAAAATAAAACAAATGTTGAGGTGGACCAATAAGGTGGCGTAGGTAGGTAAATCGGGTGTTGGTAAAACCCGAGTGTTATCCGTCGTAATCGTTGAGGCGGTGAGTCTACATGAATTTGGTCGATTTACGTCATGCTCATTACGGTACCGAAGCTAAAAGAAAATTCGTCCGGTTAAACATTCGCCATGTTACCGGAACTAAAGCGAAAAATATATATAAAATTGAGGCGGGATCACTATACCCGGGCGTTGTTTAAGCCCAAGAATTATCGGTACCAGGCGTCGAGGTGGTCAAAATACGCAAATTCGATTGGTTAAAAACAAAAAAAAAACAAGAAAATAAATTTAATGTATGGTTGGTATAAAGAAAAAAACAAATATTAGTGTATATCTTCTCCAAGAGCCGAACATTGGTACATGAGCAGAAACAACATCAAACAAACAAAGTCTACCACCAGGCAGAACAAACTTTTAAGTTTTTATTTCAAAATATTTAATTTATCTTAAAATTAAACAATGACACATTGTAAGGCCCCGTTACTGGTGCCTCACATTTGGGCGTTGGATTTACTCATCAACATAATTCTATTCGTCAGAGTTAATAAAAACATACGCGGAATATAAAAACTTTCATAAAACATTACATTAACCATAACTTGTCTTAGAATAAACACCTTGTCTTTCAAAATATCATAATATTAAACATAAACGTCTTCCGATGCCAGCCTGTTATTCAATGCCACGTGTTCCCCTCAAGCGAGCTGTCTCATTCTACTCACCTGCGTGCATACTAAAAGTCAGCTACGCTGAGTGAGTTCTAGTTAATAACATAACATACTTAAATACATACATACATACTTTCATTCATACTTTCATATTCAAATTCTACTTTACTCTATTCTATTATGCCTCGGATATTATTAGGGTCCGGTCCCTTTTTCTGCCTTGGATATTATTAGGGTCCAGTCCCTTTTCTGCCTCGAGATTATTAAAGGGCTCAGTCCCTTTTCTGCCTTGGATATTATTAGGGTCCAGTCCCTTTTCTGCCTCGGAAGTTATCAGGGTACGGTCCCATTTCTGCCTCGAGATTATTAAAGGGCTCGGTCCCTTTTCTACCTTGGATATTATTAGGGTGCAATCCCTTTTCTACCTTTCTATCTCTTACATTCATTCATAACATACATACGTATCATTCATAGTTCATACATAACATTCATATTCATAATCATCACTTGGCAGTACATGCAATATCCGAAGACCATTCACGTACCGACAAGCAATCATTCATACATTATACATAGCATTCATATTCATAACTATAACTTGACAGTACGTGAAATATCCGAAGATCGTTCACGTACCAACAAGCAATCATTCATACATTATACATAAAATTCATATTCATAACTATAACTTGACAGTAAGTGCAATATCCGAAGATCGTTCACGTACCGACAAGCAATCATTCATACCGTTCACATATATCACGTAGGGCATACACATATCACTTAGGATAAGTTTATTAACAAATAACATCAAGTATGCACACAGCCCCGAAAACATAACAACGAATTGGGCTAGAAACTCACCTGGATCCTGTTGCGTTCACCGTTAGTTGTTATCCCTTCTTTAATTGAGCCCGGCTAACTGTTAAATAAATATTTATTAATTAACCGTATATTTATCTAAGTTGGTATTTTAATTAACCAACACTTTCTAAGTTTGGCATGTTTGTCTAATTAATACACATGGGCTATCTAGTTAGATCAGGCTACTGATCACTCTAGCTTTTGGGCCTAGTTGGGCCAGGCCCACAGACCACAACACTTCCCCCAGTGGCCTAGAACTCTCGGCAGAGAACCCATGTGTTGACCAAGAACCTATGTTCTTGACCGAGAACGCATGGTCACCGAAATCTCTAATTGACCGAGAACTCTTGGTCACCGAGAACTCTCGTCACCGAGAACTCTCGTTGACCGAGAACTCCAATTGACTGAAAACTCATGTTGACCGAGTTCTCGCGTTGACCGAGAACCCATATGGAGGCTCAGGTCCGAGAACCCTTGTCTGATGCTTTCAGCACAGATTTTCCTATCTTTAATTCCATTTTAGCTCAGTAACGGTTAATCGGTCCAGGATTACCCTTATAATCACCTAAACCCCAAACCTCTTTAACCGTTTTACACTCGTTATCAACCCAACATAAAGACTTTTCCAGCATAATGCTTGAACCTTTATGGCTAAAACGTTCAAAACTAGATCTAGGGTTTATTTAAACGAGCCGTTCATAACAATGAGTTCGTTAAGTCCATTTTAATCCTCAAGTTTGCAACTTTATGGTATAGCTATACTCGATTTACTATCCTACTAAGTTTCATGCAAAACCGACTTCGTTTACCCGTCCTTTTCACAAACCGAACGTTACTCGTTTTACCCGAAACGAACCAACTAACCCGTTTATTATCAATTTCATTACTTTATCAATAATCATGACCTGATCTATCATCCTACCAATTTTCATATAAATCCGTTCATGAAAAGTAAGCCTTTTTAACAAAAACGTACCTTTGAGGTTTTTGTATGAAACCACTCGATACGCTCAAAACCATATCAAACGAACTCTGATTTGAGTGATTCAAGCGGCTACAAAACCGTCTCGTCCCGATCTACAAACCCATCGGCTCACCTTCGCTGGAAACCGCCGCTACAGTCGCCGGAACAGCTGAACAGTCGCCGGAATCTTCACTTTTGATCTGCTGTGGTTTTGCTGATAAAAACCATACTTTCCTACCTCTGATCGAAGATCTAATCGGTGGGAATCTTCATTTATATACCGTGAATACTCAGCAAAAGTTTAAGGCCGATCGGACGGCAAGATCTCCGGGAATCTTTGTGTCTTTGTGGGTGGTTTTCTCAAAAATGGGAATTGGGTTAAGTGTGTGTTTTGATGGTGTAGGCTATGGTGTGGAGATGTATGGAAATGGAAAGGATTAGGGTTTTAAGGGGTATTTATACTCCTTTAAGTCCATGGACCTTAGGCCCATCTTTCATTTTTGGTCCATAATTTATTACATCTAATTAGCTTACTTATCCTTCCATCTTTATTATTTTACTTTTCATTTATAAACTCAAGTAAACTTTTCCATCTTAAATAAATAATATATTAATTATTTATTCTTAGAAATTTAGGGATGTTACAAGTCTACCCTCCTTATAAGAGGTTTCTTCCTCGAAACCTGCTTAGTCCTTGTAAAAGGAATACTTCCTGTATTCACATTCTTTCTTGAACCGGCTTAGCTTCCTAACTTACCGGTTTATCCTTTGTCTCACAATCATCTAGTGATGTTAATTAGTTTTAGCTTTCTAGGTAGCTTGTCCATGAAGTCCTTAATGATACGTTTCCTTATCCAGACTTTGCTAGTGCATATCACTTCCACAAGCATACTCTTCTTTCTTGTTCTTTAGATAGAAGCATTGCACTTACTATCATTACACTGAGCACTGAATGACCATTATGTCCAATTGCAACCTTTAGCAAATATATTGTTTTCAATGCGTTCAAAACGTTAGGAAGCACTCCCAGTTCCTCCTTAATGATTATTTCTTGAAATCCCTTTGTCCACCCCTTTATGTAGAACAATTCTTGCAATCCTTGAGTACATCCATTGCATAACTTGTTAGAGAACTCCTTAAGTTACCACTTAAACCTTCTTTCATTCTCAGCTCTGTATCAACACGTAGGGTTCATGAGTTATAGCTGTCTGAGGTAGCTTGATCATGAAATCCATGGTGATACATCTTTCTTTTCTTGACTAATCAAGTCTCACATTGTCCTAGGAATCCATTTTTGTTTGCTGCTGCATATCAGGCCGTCTGATATATCAAAATCATTCATCTTAACTAAATTCCTTTCCGAGCATGTCTTTCCGTCTTTTGTCCTTGGTTTATAGCATCCTCTTGCGGTGTGACTTTCGGCTCCACATTCGTAACACTTGTGGTTGTTCTTATTAGTGTAGGCAAAGTATCATGTCTATCCACAGCTGTCACATACCCTAGACTAATCTTCATTTGAATTCTACTTAAGCTTTTCACTTTCTATAGTATCTACCTTCATTGTAATCGGGATCTTTCATTTTTGATGCTTCAATGTAAACCTATTATCTAGATTTATAACCTTCATCTAGGATTTGGCCTCGAAGATATCCATGACGTGAAATCCTCAGCCGACCAAATCTGATTTTCACATCATAAGTATTATCTTTCAACTCTATGTGTACTAGAGAATTCATTAATTTTTTTGTCTTGCTCTCATCCTTTATAACTTTAACTGTACCTCGTGGATCTCGCTAATGCAATCCGGAGTACTAACTAATTTATACTACTTAAATGTCGTGATATCTTCTCCACATTCTGGCCGTCAGCAACCATATTAGCCTCACCAGGATAATACTTGATTCCACAATCGTAATCCTTTATCAGCCTCACTCATCTTCTTGCCTTGTATTCTGTTCCTTCTGCTTCTTATGACATGTGTCAATGGTACACCTTGAAAACTTAGCATACAATTACTCTTTCTTCAACGTTTCCAACACTTTTCTCAAGTGTTCAGCATGGTCGGACTTATCCCTTGAACAATCAAAACTATCGTCTGTGAAGGCAACGACATATTTGTCCTAATATCGGATGACATGCCCTATTCATCATAACCATAAATGCTGCTTGATCATTCATCTATCCAAACGATATCACGAGAAACTCGTAGTATTCATATCGCGTCTGAAATGTTGTCTTAGGGATGTCTGCCTCTTTCACTTTCAACTGTTAATAGCCTGCTCTGAGGTCTATGTGCGAGGACCAACTCGCACCGTGCATTTGATAAAACAAATTATCCATTTGTGGCAATGAATATCTATTCTTCATAGTAAACTTGTTCATCTTGCAGTAATCTATACACATCCCCATACTTCCGTCTTTCTCCTTCACGAACATCACCGGTACACCCCGCAGGGAAACACTCTACATTAAAGCACCTTTGTCGAGGAGTTCTTGCAGTTTGGGCATTAACTCTTTCGTCTTGAACGAAGACATGCGGTAAAGTGTTTTCGCGATGGGTTGTGCTTCTAGTATTAACTCTATCTAGAATTCTACCTCTTGTTCCAGTGGTAACCCCGGAAGGTCCTATGGGAACACTTCTGGTTGGTCACACAATACAGGGACATCTTTTATTTCATTCGTGTCGGACGTAGCTTTGACAACATACGCCAGGTAGGCACTTCACCCTCACCTTATCAAACCTTCAGCTTCTATCATTGGAAGGACTTAAGCCTTGAACTTTCCTTATTACCATAAACCGTCACTGTACCGCCATCCAATGACATAAACCTTATCAACTTACTCTTATATGATATATGATCTTTAACACAGACATCAAATCCATTCCCAAACGACATCGAACTCTCTTAAGGTCCATCATAAAGAGTAGAAAGGAACTCACGTCCCTCTAGTGGTCTCTTCCATAAAGTATCAGGTACACAACTACATTCTTCTTAACGTCTTCCTTCATATTTGCTAAACTATGTAGTCTCATACTTTCATTCCTTTTCAATTAGGATGTCTCGACTTTCACCCGTCCTTCTCGATCATCTCTAATTTCTCGTCATTCACTTCGTTACTCACGATCCCAGCAAGTTCCTTTATGGGGTTAACTATTGCAGACATACTACCTGTCTTGACTCATTCTAGTTGGCTTATCTCTGTTTCTTTCATGCTACTTCCATTTGGACTTCACAGTTCGGGCTACCTTTGATGCTTCGGCGAACCTTATTGGCATTGTAGTGTGAAACATTTGAGAAACTCCCTTGGTGTATATGATTACAAGCTCCAAGCATGATCCTTCTTCTTTACTTCCTAAAGTCAAAGTCCTATTGCTTTCGTATATTACTTTGTTACACCTTCTTCAACAGGTGTCTGGTTGGCAAGTGTCTTACCACAGCGTCTAGTACGACCTTTTCGCGCTCGTACCTTTTGTAGCAGTCATCTATCTTATCTCAAGGAAACACAAACGTTATCACTCTAGGAATTATTTAGCAGATGATTTGTAAGGTAAGTAGTTAATGACAGTGGCCAAGTGTAATTAACTATTTGCATTACTTCTCAGGTTCAACATACTTCCCTTTATGACTTCACTCGTGCTAGTTTCTACTTTAAATAGTTAGGCAATCAAAACAATCAATTAATCATATCCCTATCGTTCACATATCTTTTATTTATCATTTATCATACATCACTTAATCATACATCTTACCTTTACTGAGCTTGCTTGAGCGACACATGACATTCTTGAACTGACATCTTTATTCTTTTCTTACTTAAATCCCATTCTCTATTCGAGTCTAAGCAGGTAGGATGCTTAAATCTCTCGAACTTTGCTCTGATACCAACTTGTAAGGCCCCGTTACCGGTGCCTCACATTTGGGCGTTGTATTTACTCATCAACATAGTTCTATTCATCAGAGTTAATAAAAACATACGCGGAATATAAAAACTTTCATAAAACATTACATTAACCATAACTTGTCCTAGAATAAACACCTTGTCTTTCAAAATATCATAATGTTAAACATAAACGTCTTCCGATGCCAGCCTCTTATTCAATGCCACGTGTTCCCCTCAAGCGAGCTGTCTCATTCTACCCACCTTCGTGCATACTAAAAGTCAGCTACGCTGAGTGAGTTCTAGTTAATAACATAACATACTTTACATACATACATACATACATACATACATACATACATACATACTTTCATTCATACTTTCATAATTCAAATTCTACTTTACTCTATTCTAATCTGCCTTGGATATTATTAGGGTCCAGTCCCTTTTTCTGCCTTGGATATTATTAGGGTCCAGTCCCTTTTCTGCCTCGAGATTATTAAATGGCTCGGTCCCTTTTCTACCTTGGATATTATTAGGGTCCAGTCCCTTTTCTGCCTCGGAAGTTATCATGGTCCGGTCCCATTTCTGCCTCGAGATTATTAAAGTGCCCGGTCCCTTTTCTGCCTTGGATATTATTAGGGTCCATTCCGTTTTCTACCTTTCTATCTCTTACAGTCATTCATAACATACATACGTATCATTCATAGTTCATACAAAACATTCATATTCATAATCATAACTTGGCAGTACATGCAATATCCGAAGATCGTTCACGTACCGACAAGCAATCATTCATACATTATACATAACATTCATATTCATAACTATAACTTGACAGTACGTGCAATATCCGAAGATCGTTCACGTACCAACAAGCAATCATTCATACATTATACATAACATTCATATTCACAACTATAACTTGACAGTACGTGCAATATCCGAAGATCGTTCACGTACCGACAAGCAATCATTCATACCGTTCACATATAACACGTAGGGCATACACTTATCACTTAGGACAAGTGTATTAACAAATCACATCAAGTATGCATACAACCCCAAAAACATAACAAGGAATGGGGCTAGAAACTCACCTGGATCCTGTTGCGTTCACCGTTAATTGTTATCCCTTCTTTAATTGAGCCCGGCTAAGTGTTAAATATATATTTGTTAATTAACCGTATATTTATCTAAGTTGGTATTTTAATTAACCAACACTTTCTAAGTTGGGCTTGTTTGTCTAATTAATACACATGGGCTATCTAGTTAGATCAGGCTACTGATCACTCTAGCTTTTGGGCCTAGTTGGGCCTGGCCCACAGACCACAACACTCCCAAGTGGCCAAGAACTCTCGGCAGAGAACCCATGTGTTGACCGAGAACCTATGTTCTTGGCCGAGAACCTATGTTCTTGACCGAGAACACATGGTCACCGAAATCTCTAATTAACCGAGAACTCTTGGTCACCGGGAACTCTCGTCACCGAGAACTTCAATTGACCGAAAACTCATGTTGACCGAGTTCTCGCGTTGACCGAGAACCCATATGGAGGCTCAGGTCCGAGAACCCTTGTCTGATGCTTTCAGCACAGATTTTCCTATCTTTAATTCCATTTTAGCTCAGTAACGGTTAATCGATCCATGATTACCTTTATAATCACCTAAACCCCAAACCTCTTTAACCGTTTTACGCTCGTTATCAACCCATCATAAAGACTTAACCCTTTTCTAGCATAAAGCTTGAACCTTTATGGCTAAAACGTTCAAAACTAGATCTAGGGTTTATTTAAACGAGCTAAAACGTTCAAAACTAGATCTAGGGTTTATTTAAACGAGCCGTTCATAAAAATGAGTTCGTTAAGTCCATTTTAATCCTCAAGTTTGCAACTTTATTGTATAGCTATACTCGATTTACTATCCTACTAAGTTTCATGCATAACCGACTTCGATTACCCGTCCTTTTCATAAACCTAACACTACTCGTTTTACCCGAAACGAACCAACTAACCCGTTTATTATCAAGTTCATTACTTTATCAATAATCATGACCTGATCTATCATCCTACCAATTTTCATGTAAATACGTTCATGAAAAGTAAGCCTTTTTAACAAAAACGTACCCGTGAGGTTTTTGTATGAAATCAGTCGATATGCTCAAACCATATCAAACGAACTCCGATTTGAGTGATTCAAGCGGCTGCAGAACCGTCTCGTCCCGATCTACAAACCCATCAGCTCACCTTCACCGGAAACTGCCGCTACAGTCGCCAGAACAGCTGAACAATCGCCGGAATCTTCACTTTTGAGCTGCTGTGGTATTGCTGATAAAAACCGTACTTCCCGACCTCTGATCAAAGATCTAATACGTGGGATTCTTCATTTATATACCGTGAATACTCGGTTAAAATTTGAGGCCGATCCGACGGCTAGATCTCCGGGAATCTTTGTGTCTTTGTGGGTGGTTTTCTCAAACACGGGAATTGGGTTAAGTGTGTGTTTTGATGGTGTAGGCTATGGTGTGGAGATGTATGGAAATGGAAAGGATTAGGGTTTTAAGGGGTATTTATACTCCTTTAAGCCCATGGAACTTAGGCCAATCTTTCCTTTTTGGTCCATAATTTATTACATCTAATTAGCCTACTTATCCTTCCATCTTTATTATTTTACTTTTCTTTTATAAACTCAAGTAAACTTTTCCATCTTAAATAAATAATATATTAATTATTTATTCTTAGAAATTTCGGGATGCTACACACATGCACTTTATGGCACCAAAAGTCTCTTACTCTATACTATATTTACTCCCCGGCGCGTTGCGCTGTGACAACTGACAAAACCCCAATGTTGAAATCCGGGCGTTGGTAACCCTAAAATTATGACGATGAATAGACACGAATTCGGTAATGACCTGTTGCGTTCGTTACGATATAGACACCAATGATATAATTTGACGGTTAAAACTTAAAACCCAAAAAATTAATTCGTCAATTAACGTATATGAAAACATAATAAAAAAGACGTTTATTTGTTTGGCAAACCCGTGCGGTGGTAAAACCAAGTGTTGTCGGTCCCGAGAATTGAAGTGGTAACTTGACACGAATTCGGTCGTTTTGATGACGTACCTTACGGTACCGGAGCTAAAAAGAGAAAATAATATAAAACTTGACGTAGACCAACGACCAAATGGGGGGGGGGGGTCGATCTGTAGCGTTGTCGTTCATGGGCTTTAAATAAGGCCCAGGGTTTACGCGAACTCGGTCGGTTCCTTTTAGATTTGTTATGGTCCCGGAACTAAAACAAAAAAAATAACATTTGGTCGGTTCCATTACATTTATTATGTTAACTTAACAAAAAAAATCACCGATCGATACGTTACCGCCAAGTGACTTAATAGGCCACTTGCGACCCAACCTTGTTAATTATATATAGTAATAATAATAATAATATACAAAACGGTAATTGCCATGTATAATTCACACAAATGAAACGCTTTACACCATCATCCACCAAATATAAAAAAACTAAATAACTACAAGTAAGCCGGACTCGAACCTTAATTTGTACATAGTTACAATAACAACATGACCACCGGACTATCACAGCATATATGTTTGAAATCTACAATATTATATAATAAACCGAAAATTAAGTCCATACTTCTCTTGCTTCTGCGGCGCCAACATTCACATTTACTATATGTAGATAACTAGTGGTTGACCCGGCGCGTTGCGCCGGGATTGGTAGTGTGGGAGCTATAGTTACGCTCGTGATTTATAGATGATTAACTACAATTATTCCCAGCTTCTAGGTTTGTAAGCGTGCAGTAAGCCATTGTTGCAAAATATGGATATCCGGTGCCGTGGACGTCAAAAAGATATTTCTTAGCATAATTGAAGCTTTTATTTTAGATAAAGTTGATGCTCTAAGTGACTTATGTGTTTCACATAACCTGTATTGAAAGGTGGTTTTAGTATAATGAAGCACATAATTAGAAGCTTGTATTATGTATGGTGACCACATCAATGGCATACCATTCGAACACTACCATAAACCCATAGACAAATATACTAATTTTCCTTCAAAAGTAAAAGGATGTAAAATATTCGGTACTAATGGCCACTAAGAAAGTCATGATACTGCATATTACATATCAATTTGTCAAAACATTAAACTAATGCAAAATGTAAATCAAATTCCATAAAACTCATGAGCACACATCATATCAACAAAAGAATTAGAGATTCTGTTCATATGGACTAATCAGATTTGTTAAAACTCCAAATTTACTTCCTAAAATTGTATCAAATGTATGCAATCTCAGAGATTGACCTCATTAATCATGTAAAAAACAAAACAATCCATATACAATTTTCCTTTAAACCATAACAGGTAAACCAGTGTTTATTCCAAAGTTTAAGCACCTAAGCTGTTGGAACTGAGAAAAGTTAACTATAACACAATTACCACATTTGTTGACTTATTTTCATTATGCTTGTGGGTAATTTCCGCTCTATTTAATTATTTCTTTATACATAATTAAATGGGCCTTTTTGTTAGTCCAACCCAGTAATGAGTAAAGGCAAGACAGGGCCTGTTCTTAGTCTGCGTCTACAGTTTAGCCTTTTGCGTTATTTATAAACGCAAAAACATATGGTGTTGGTTAAACCCGACATCAAATTGTAGATCCGCTGAGGATCTATGGCCTTTTGGTCTAGTATGTGGGATGTGTCAGGTGTTATCGAAGCATAAATTCTGGATACAGGCCTGGTTAGGATATGTTTGCTCATGTCAAAACGGGAAGGTCAAAAGGGCCGTTTGTCACTACGAATTATAATTAGTTAAGTTAGCATTGTCTAGAGAACTGGAAACCGAATTTTGGTAAGACATTTTAAGTACCGGTTAGGAGATCTTTGTTGGTGTGGGTATGCAACAGCTCGTGTGGCAAGTTATGGTGATATGCAGGTATGTTGTTTCTGCATGCATTTTTCCAGTATTGTGGAAGCTTTGTGATAGACTTTTTGCATCGTATAACACTTTGAAGTGCAAATACGTTTTTGGATTGAGTAGCACCAATTAACTTGAAGTGATTCAATCAGGTGTTGTGTGGTCTTCGTAGGTTCCACAGCTTCAACTGGCTTTCCCTGTAAACATTTTGATAGTTATTGGGCTAAATATTAGGTAAATGTGTGAGAGACATGTGGCTGAGATGGTAAGGCAGACTTACGTTGATGTCGACCAGTAGGAAACATCCATTTTCTAACAACCCTAACTTCAAGTGGTGCACCATTAGTTCCATTCTTATTGCAACAATTATTTAGAGGGTCATCGTCATCGTTACTGGATGAAGAAAGTATATCTAAATCAAGAAAAATATATATACGTCCAGACAAAGAAAGCCGCATTCCCATTAGAACATTAACGGATATTAACACCTATATACATCACATTACAACAACGAAGTAATCAATAACAACACAACATCCATTAACATAAACCAATCCTAAACGGTAATAAAAAAAACCCATCAACAGTGTCCAATAGAAGGTGCAACATAAATTACCGCATCGGCGGACTTCACAAACTACCACAACAACAAAAAAAGGCAAAACATGTTGTACAATCACAGTATGGATAGTTACTTTGCCATGAACATTAGATGATCACATTTCATAAACATATAAAAATTATTATAACCTTCTTAACAACATCCCCTTATAAATATCATAAAGCAAAATCTAAATTACGGATAGACAGGAACAATAACATCATCCCCTTACATCCTTCACTTATAACACCAAAATTGTGAAATTTATCCTCCAGATCTGACACCTTTGGATCTAGATTACCAACATACACATATGCATTTTTAATAAATACCTGTCATGAGCAT
Source organism: Bidens hawaiensis (assembly GCF_021521415.1). NCBI lineage: Eukaryota > Viridiplantae > Streptophyta > Magnoliopsida > Asterales > Asteraceae > Bidens > Bidens hawaiensis. Next base: position 14,163 of record NW_027497582.1, read on the forward strand.
CAAATATTATTAGGTGTGTGTTTTTGACCATGATTAAGAACATAAAAGGTTGTATTATGAAAGATAAACCAGTTTTGCTTTCAACTTTACAGATTCATTTAGCTTCTAAATATGCAATTAAATGATTCGGAATGAAACCCTAAATTGTATATGATTGTAACTGTAAGTATATGATATCTTAATTTCAAATGAAACAACACATCATCAAGAAGGATTACCGACATCTCCACTCCCTTCCTTGTTCCTTCCGTTAAGCATGTCCGGAGCGATTCTTCAGCAAACGTAGTCAATTAATAACAACTACAAAAAGGAATCAAAGTAAGCACAATTTCTAGGGTTTATGGTGAAGAACGATATTGCAGATTTGATTATTTGGAAAATTTAATCTAAGCCACACCGATTTAATCTTTGGCGTATCCGATGGTGTCTATCGATGAAGGTGGGTTCGTGGCTGGATCAGATGTCGACAGGGAAAATTGCAGGTGTAGCGGTGGCATGCAGGGGAAGGAGCATGTGGACTACCAAGATTGGTGCGGCTCATGTTAGCATTCCCTTCTTAAACGGAACTGTGGCACCAACCTTCACTTTTACTTATATTAGATAATCTCTGAATTTTGTGTGAAATCGTTGCTTCTGACATGTTCGATTTCGATTCCGTGTTCTTTGGTTTGATTTTTCGATTAATTCGGATCAAAAGCGGTTGATGTGTGACATATAGGCTTGTTTAGAAGTGATCTACGATCGATTTGGTTTGATTTACGTTTTCCGGCGTCGGTAACAGAATATTCCGGTAACGACTTCCTGGCGAGTTTAACAGTGTTATAATCTCTCTCTCTCTCTCTCTCTCTCTCTTGAAATAGATCTGTGTGTTCATTCTCTTATGTGAATTTTGATTGATGGATTCAAAATACATCAGATCGAATTTTTGTTTGAAATAGTGACGTTATGAGCTCATGGTTTTTATCAAATTGAATTAAGAGTTTGCTGCTGATTTAAAATTTGATGTTTGAGTATCTGGTGTTAAATTCCGGTCATACCCAATTACTGATCGTGATTGTGATCTCGATCACATTCCATGTTCGTCCACATCTAGTTTCGTTTTCATGTTGTTCATCATTTGATTCCAATTCCGTTTAGTTCAAATGCGTTGGATTCGTGTCTGTGTTCGTGTTATTCAAGTTTTCGGTGTTCCGCGTTTCATTTTCGGTTTTCATTTTGAGTCCATATAGTTCTGATTCAGTGTTTCGAGTAATTTGAGTTCTAGTTTGGTCCAAGTGTTCAGTGTTTCTTCTAATATTGTATCATCCCAATTCGAGTTTCTGATTTGTGTTCACGTTACACGATACAGTTTGCTTGTGAATGTGTGTATTCAGATCTGATTCAGTTTTCATTCCGATATCAAATCAGTTTCCAATCTTTTTGAATCGTATTTCAGTTTCTGTTTATGTTTTGAATCCTTCATTGTTTCAGTTTGTGTTCGGTGTTCCGAATTGAGTTTCTATTTCGGGTGTTCAGTGTTTGTCTCAGGTTCATACGCATAAAATACTGTTCATTCGCTGAAGTATAAAAGATTTCATACGCAAGGGTATTTTTGGAAGATTGATACACAGGGCAATTCGGACATTTAAAAAATAACAGGTTGAAACAGACTGATTTTGATGCTGACCTGCTGTAAAAAATGCACTGAAACTTCGGTTTCGCTGCTGAAACGCACTGTTGTAAGTGCTTAAACGAGCCGAAAAATGCCAAAACGAGTTAAAAACTGCTGAAACGTCTGATTTTGCTACTGAAATTGTTGTTTTAGGAGTTTAAAACAAGCTGAAACTGACTGAAACGAGCTGAAAACGGGCAAAACTAAATGTTCGGAATGAAAGTTGAAAGCTCAGGACAGGGCGTATTTGAAAATTTTGTTTGGAGTTTGTTTTTTTTTACTATTATTAGTCAAGTGGGCCAAAACGGAAAAATTCTTATCAAACGGAGAAATATTTGATCAAGATTTTTCGTCAACACTAGTGTAACATATTCAAGGGAAATATTGGGAGAAATTTTGTTTCCAAGTCAGTCAAACGTCTGATTGTTCGAGTTTTAGCTGCCGGTGGCGCTTTCATAATTAAATGCAGTGCAGTTTTGTAATTAAATACACAGGGCAATTCGGACATTTAGCTGCTGGTTCTTAAGAATGAAAATATATCTCTTGAAATTCATATTCTTTGTGATCCACAAAGTGCTGAAAAGTCAAAAACTGGTAAACCAAAACTCGTTGTTACACCAAGGACTGTGGGAAGAAAGTTGTTTATGAAAATATATCAAAATCAATTTCAAAACAGAGTGTTAATGGAAAAAACTGGAAAGTTTATAAATTAAAAGGTGTTGACAAGGTATTTCCTGATGAGCTCTTTCCGATAGCTCTTGTTATACCTGATTGTTTTGAAAAAGTATATGATTGTAATCACTCAGTTTTTCATAATTGTGATGCATCAGTGATGCCTATTGGGGAAATGAAAAGGCTAAAACAAAAACCACAAATGGAATCCAAACCAGTGTTGTTTCAACAAAACAAAATTTCCAAATCTACTGGTTCAGATGTATTAGACGATTTTGCACAGTGTTCAAATCTTGAATTTTTCCAGAAGAAAGCTCGTCAGAAAATTCAACCCTCTGCGTCTAAGCTTGTAACAGAAACATCTTCGACGCTGGTTGAATTGAGAAAATGTTTTTAATGAAATGTTAAAGGATATTTGATTGTTGATTATCCTTATATGTCACACCCCAACCTACGGCGGAAATGTCGGGGCATGAACCGATTGCCCACAACTCTCAAGTTACTATTATGCAATATTATAAGTTTCAATATCTATTAAATAAATTTCAAATGAAACAAATATTCATACAATATCCAAACATAACAAAAGTGCATCAACAATCAAAATTCATAAGTCATATTATATTCTTTTTAATCATAAATAATATAATATTTTATTTTATATAAAGATATTATATGAAAAATTATTAGTTTGTTAAATTACAAATGAAGTATATTATAATACTTTATTATATAAATATATTGTATAAGTACAACCCATCTTTAAAAATATGACAAGTTTATTAATCCGTTTAAAAGTATACTACAATATTTGGTATAATATATAAAAATAATATATGAATAAAATACATCGTAATGAATTATAAGTTGGTTAAAGTATATATATTAAACCAAAAATATTAGTTTACGTGATATTATATGTACATACATATATATACATATATGTACATACACGGACGAAAAGTGCGAGAAAACATAAGTTATATAGTCGGTTCTTAATAAAATAATTTATTTAATCATTATTATATTAATTATTCATAAGAATAGCTTAAAATGAATAAACTCTAAAAATAACCAAAAAACGGGGTGGCAGGGTCTCGAACCCGCGATCTGCCACTCCTTAACCTTAAGACCAACCAACTGAGCTACACTGGTAGTTAGTTAAAACCTTCATACAATAAAATATAAACAGATGGGACAGTAGATCCTACTAATACAAACCCAAACAACAATTGATCAATTAGTTTAATGATTTATCAATTAATGTTAGGGCTAATGTACAGTGAATCACGAAGAGTATAGCCATGTAATGGATTACCTTAGACGATCAGGTATAGCTGGTTGATTGCTAAAACAGGCCGACGGCTAAAACAAGGTTCAGATCGAGGTCATGCAGGTCACGAAAACCTAATTAACCATGGGGGTTTGAATGGTGATAGTTTAAAGAAGATCTCTGCCAATTTAATTGGATAATTACGATATATATCTTACCCAACAAGTTCATTTGTGTGTCGATTTTGTTATTAAGGAAAAATATATAAAGAACGATTAAGTTAACGTAATTAGGTTGACTATTAGGCCGGTTATAAAGTATAAACGAGGTTGAATGGTTCAATTACCAATAATAATACGAAAATTATGGTCCAAGGCAATCAAGTTGATAATCGGGTGCAAGAAATGAATGTGGTATTGGGTTTGGGTAAAGGATATCCAGATTTGATAATATGGGTTATAAACAAAATTTTCCTTTTTGATCCCTGGTGTTTGAGGATGGTACAAAGAAGAATAAAAGTTTATATTTCGTGTTAAAAATGCCAAAACAAAAAAGATATAATTATAATTAATTAAATAAAAATTTAATAACAAAATATATATAATTAAACAATTTAAACTCGATATACGCAATATATTTAATAAAATAAGCCGAACATCGAACGAGTCGGGTATTTATATAAATTCGAAAACCCGAGTTGTTACAGTCTCCCCTACTTTAGGAAATTACGTCCCGAAATTAAGGAATACCATAACAACAATATTAAATAAAAATGCATATGATTTAAAATTAATCATAATACAGAACTTTAGATAGTTGAAGTAACTCTCCAAATGAAAATCCGATAAGGGCACTTATATATAGGATGTACCAGCGGCGTATCCACCATGTCCTTATCATCTTACAGTTGTACCGTCATCTCAACTACTTACGGTTCTGTATTATAACACACAATTATTCGGATTATAATTTCAATTCGAGGACTTTGGTAATTACGTATGCATCATTAATTTCTTAGATCGTCGGATGGTCCACATAACTCGTCCTATTGTGTGGTTCACAAAACATTTGAGTAAAACATGATTTTGAGGAAACAAAAATTTTAAGGAATTTAATTATAAAACTAGTAAATCACTAATGTATAAAACAATTTCTAAAGTTGTAGTGGATTCTCCTAAACAAGGAAATTTCCAAGACATCGCAAAAATATATGTATTTAAAGTTGAAGAAGAGATAACTTATTAATATTTAAGGTTAATGAAGGTAAGGAAATAAGATAGAAGTAGACTTTAATAAACAATCTATTTAAACAAAGGGGCTTTAGTCAAGAGATAGAAGATAAATAGTTCAAATGGGAAAATAATTGAAAGCCTTAAAGAGGCGTTACAATACGTAATTAAGAAAAGACAAAATAAATTAAGATATATAAAGGGAGCAGCAAAGGTTTTCACGATCGTTGAGTAGCTTAAATGACGTGACTTGAGGCACCATGAGGAGTTTCATTCATAGGAGTTTGAGCAGATGAGGTATATTGATTCGGTATTGTTAGGAAAACTGGAGCTTGAATGGTTTGCAAGATATTTGATTGGTTAGAGTAGACTCGGTAAGCTTGAGCATGCGGTTTCGGAACTTGATAAGTTTGGGTTAAGTAGGAATGATCTTGCTTGACGAGAGGAGCTTGAAGGATGAGGGTTTGAAAGGTTTGAACTTGATGAGTAATGTAGTAGGGTGTAACTATGGTTTGAACTGGATTAGTTTGGATAATTTGAGGGCACATATCGCAGAGTCGGTTAGGATCTCCTGAAGGGTAGTATGCACGAGTAGTAGGGGCATTAGGTTAAGCATGAGGGGTAGATTGTTGCGGTACGGCTTGTGCATTAGGCGGGACACGACATGTGTTAGCAAGATGGCCATAACGATTACATTGGGTGCAAAGACGGCATAGGGATTTAACTAGGTGATGATGGTTACAAATGGAGCATAACGGAGAAGGACCGTGGTAAGGTTTCTTGTTTGAGGAGACTTGCGGTGTGACATCTTCCAAAAATTTTCACTAATAAAATCTCGATTAGCAATAAAATTTCATCATTATGAGAAAAATCTTCTTTATTAGTGATATAGACGCTTCAAACTCAACAAAAAGTGCAAAAATCGCCACGTAATGAGCCTGACGTGGAATAACCTCGGGTAACGAGTCAAAAAGTAAATAAATCCTTAAAGGGGGTTAAATGATCTCGAAAAATAAAATACATATTAAAGTAGTCGAAACAATGTATAAACTTAATTTTAGAAGGTTCGAATCGCGAAAACTAGAAAATAAGTGTTTGAAAGCCGGTAGAGGACATCGTAAGGACCTAATGTCAACAATTTCCAAAAATTAGTTTCTTAGGCTTGTATTATCAAGAATCCAATTTCGTTCAAAGTCTGACAAAAATTATTAGAAACAGGATTCGTTTGATTAGCTAAAATTTGTTAGATGTTAAAACGAAAACTTAAAATTATTGTTTAAACACCTACTTACTAACCCAAACCATGTGCCACCACCCCTTGGTTTCTCAAAACCAACTGTCACACCCTCAAAATCCACTAACGGAGTTTTACCGTCAGAGGGTGTGAACTAACAGGATCGGAATCATCAGTTATAATCAAACCATAAAAACGTTTAAATGAAAATAAGTGCGTAAGCGTAAAACCATAGAGAACAATGTTACGTCACGAAGGACGATTTAAAACCAATGATAACAGTTAAAAGTAAGTTTGCATGGTTAAAAGTTTTTCAAGCAATGCATGTTCCTAAACCGCGCGCCCGCCTCGGCTACCTGAGAATAACATACTAAAAGTGTCAACACAAGGTTGGTGAGTTCACAAGTTATATAAAAATAAATCGTTTAGCGTTTGCGTTCAGCGTTTTGCGTTACAGCGTTACAGCGTCACAGCGTTTTGCGTTACCAGATAGTGTTATGTCAATTATATATCGATAGGTAGCTAGTCTATACAACAAGTATTACTAAGTGTTCGACACCGAAGCTGACTCGTTTATTAAGTGCCTTGTCACTAGGTCCTCCAGACCATGGTACGTGTTAGCCAAAATTACACCCGCTCGACCTCCAGTCGAGTTTAGCGTTGGGTGGGGTTTGTCAAACCCAGTAGTACTACTCAACAGTGACTCACTATTCAAAATATTAACCGGTTCGATGTGTAGGACTTCAAATGTTTCGTTTGCCACTTAGCCTTTACAAGTGATATATAATTTATAACAAAATCTTAAATGCGTTGTGGAGTATGTTATCTCCCTCAAGTGAAAAGCGTTTGAAAACAGTTTAAAGAGGGGAAAGTGAAACTCACTGTTTGCGAAGAATTTCCCAAATTAAATCACCAAGACGCGCGTCACAGAAAAACTCTCTCTAGCGTTCTAAAACAACAAAGAGATTTTTCTAAGTGTCGGAATATTATCGAGTCTCTAGACCCGGCACATAATACCTAAGCACATAACATGTTCCGTGTTTCGTTTGTGAATTGTGTGTGACTTTAACATGTGTATTTGTGACACATTACATGTGTAAGCAATCATATACGTGTCATGTATTCATAAAGTACATCACTAGCAATTATTCCCCGTAAGGGCATTTTGGTCAAATCATGACAATTAACTAGCAATTATTCCCCATAAGGGCAATTTGGTCAAATTATGACAATCAATTAGCAGTTATTCCCCGCAAGGGCATTTTAGTCAAAACACGACAATTATCTTGCAATCATTCCCCTCAAGGGCAATTTGGTCAAAACACGATAATAAATTAGCAAGTATCATATTTCATGCATTTTCACAAAACTCAGCAGCTAGTTTCACCGAGACAGAAATTCTACTTAAAATATTGTACTATTCCACCAATCATAGCATCTCAATTAATTTACCAAAAATCATCACAGAAGCATATATGTCTTAGGTTTCCAGAACATATTTTATTATATTTTTATTCCACATAGTTTTCTGACAATCATCAAATCATTACAGCAAACTCATAACAGTCAAATTCATGCGCAACAGAATGTTGTTTGCAATTCCCGTTAAACGAAAAATCCAATAAATGCAAGATCACTTGGGTTAGGTTCCTAACTCAATAAGTCAACTTCCAGAAGTGGAACCAACCCAATTGGTCTCGTAGTTCATGAGATATAACATTTACAAAACAACCTAACAGCAGCTCTAACAGCTCAGCTTTGCACAACGTTTTTGTAAAATCATAAAAGTTAACTTCTACTTGTCCAAAAATTACAAATTTATACTTTATAGAAACTAGACTCAACCTAGTTTACTGTAGTACCAATAATATCAACCAATTTTCACGTTTACACTTCGTTACAGTCACTTAAACATCATATACACATTCTGTCCAGAAACTGTTTGCATCCAAACTCAACATAATAACAATCTATGAACTATCATGCATTCATATAACCCTCTAGACTCCACAAACACCATCCATGCACATCAATTACCCATTACATACATGATTAGGGTTTTTGTTTGAACTCAAATCATAGACACAACAATCAACATGTAACAACATCCAAACTAGTTATCAAATCATCAATTAATCAACAACAATCATATTAACTACATATACATATAGAATCGGCAGCTAGGGTTTACAATTAACCCAACAAACATCAAAATCAAGTAATAAGAATGTATAGGATAATCAATTATACCTTCCTAGCACCTAATTCGTCAATCAAAGCTTGAAATTGATGGTGTATTTGTGTGTGTATGTCGACGGCAGCCAAGGGAGCAAAGGGAATGGGGGCTGATCGGTTTTGAGTGGGGAAAGAAAAGAATAGTTAGGGTTTAGTTAATGATGTATTTATAAACATAACATGTTACATTCAAGTCCCTCCACTTCTAAGTATTACCTTTCTAGCCTAACTAACTTGTTTACATCTTGAGTTAACGTTTATAATCATGTTATCACATAACAGATAAGTCTAACACATAATTATCACATAATTACTGTTTTGACGTTTTTCGTTTATTCATCAATCGTTTGCGTCAACTCGTTTGTGTTTCAGTGCAAATCCCGAAAGACTACGCATGTAGTAAGTGTTAAGCGTCATTTAAACTCTAGTTTAAATGTAATGAAGTGTACGTTATAGATTCAATGATCTTTAAGTTTGAATTGACGGAGTTGAGTTAAAGGAGTTAACCTGAAATTGACGATTGTCTCATCATTCCCATGTTAAAGAATTTTCGTCCCGAAAATTTGAGTCAAGTCGTGATGAGTGTCTGAAAAAGTAAGAAAAATTTTCAGTTTGTCATATCATCCCCTAGTAGAAAGAAATTTCGTCCCGAAATTTAATTCATACCTCCGGTGATTTCTGACGGTTTGCCGGGTTTCGCGGTTTTCTGTGTTTGGTTAGCCCTTCAAAAAGGTGAGGATACTTTTTCATCATTTGATCCTCGCGTTCCCACGTGAACTCCGGTCCACGTCTCGAGTTCCAACGAACTTTAACGATTAGAATTTTGCTGTGCTTGAGCGTTTTGGTTTCCCAATCCAAAACCTCGACTGGTTCCTCAATGAAACGTAACTGTTCATCAACTTGTAGTTCCTCCAAAGGGACTACTTGGGTTTCATCGGACAGGCATTTCTTCAAATTGGACACGTGGAATACATTGTGTACGCCACCGAGTTCCGTTGGTAGGTCCAGTCGGTACGCCACCGGACCAATGCGCTCAGTTATCCGGCAAGGACCAACATATCGTGGGTTGAGTTTGTTTCGCTTACCAAAGCGAACCACACATTTCCAAGGTGAGACTTTGAGTAACACTCGATCGTTCACTTTAAATTCGAGAGGTTTTCGGCGCTTGTCGGCGTAACTCTTTTGGCGATCTCGTGCTGCTGCCATGCGATTTCGGATTTGTACAATCTTTTCCGAAGTTTCGAGTACCAGTTCTGGACCAGTGATTTGGCTGTCACCCACCTCTGCCCAGCAAAGTGGTGATCGACACTTCCGTCCGTACAGCGCTTCAAACGGCGCTGCTTTAATACTTGCGTGGTAGCTGTTATTATACGAAAACTCTACCAAAGGTAAGTGAGGTTCCCAACTTTTTCTGAAATCCAATACGCATGCACGCAACATATCTTCCAGGGTCAGAATAGTTCGTTCACTTTGCCCATCCGTCTGAGGATGGTATGCTGTGCTCATATCAAGACGGGTGCCTAGTGCGCTTTGCAGCGACTTCCAAAAGTGCGAAGTGAAACGAGAATCTCGATCGGAAATGATCGAGACAGGCACTCCGTGTCTAGACACCACTTCTTTCATGTAAACGCGAGTTAGTCTTTCCATTTTGTCCGATTCCTTAATCGCTAAGAAGTGTGCAGACTTAGTCAATCGGTCTACGATCACCCAGATGGTATCGCATCCCGTCGGTGTCTTAGGTAAACCCGTAATAAAATCCATTGAGATGTGTTCCCATTTCCACATTGGGAGTTCCGGTTGTTGCAGTAGACCAGATGATTTCTGGTATTCTATCTTGACTCTGGCACAAGTCAGGCATTTGCTCACGTAGGTGGCAATGTCGGCTTTCATGTTCGGCCACCAGTAAAGTGCCTTTAAATCATGATACATTTTATCTGAGCCAGGGTGGATAGAATATCGAGACTTGTGGGCTTCGTCCATCACTAGAGTTCTCAACTCTCCGTACCGTGGAACCCAAATCCGGTTCTCAAAATATCGGACCCCGTCCGATCTGGTTTCAAGTTGCTTGTTCATGCCCCGCATGAGTTCCGATGGAAGATTGTCATCTTTCAAAGCTTCAAGTTGCGCATCGCGAATCTGATCGGGCAAGTTGGCATGAATCGTGAGTTGCAATGCTCGCACTCGTCTGGGTTTATCTGTTTCTTTTCTGCTGAGGGCGTCGGCCACTACATTGGCCTTGCCAGGGTGGTACTTGATGGCACAATCATAATCCTTAAGCAGCTCGACCCAACGACGCTGTCGCATGTTCAGCTCCTTCTGATCGTAGATATGTTGGAGACTCTTGTGGTCGGTGGTAAACTTGGTACCGTACAAGTAATGCCTCCATATCTTAAGAGCAAACACCATAGCTCCGAGTTCCAAATCATGGGTCGTGTAGTTCTTCTCGTGAACCCGTAGTTGTCGAGAGGCGTAGGCTATAACCTTGTATAGATGCGTCACAGTGTACCTCAAAATTTTCCGTTCCCTCGAGGAGGGCTAGAATAGGGGCGCTGCAGAGTTTGGTTTTCAACAGTTGAAAAGCGGATTCTTGCGCGTCACCCCAATTGTACTTAGTACCCTTGTGAGTCAAAGCGGTGAGGGGTTGAGCAATCTTTGAAAATCTCTCGATGAAACACCGGTAGTAGCCGGCCAGTCCTAGGAATTGCCGCACCTCAGTCGGAGTCTTAGGTGCTTCCCAGTTTTTGATGGCCTCTACCTTACCGGGATCGACATGGATACCATTCTCGTTGATCACATGTCCTAAAAAGTGAACTTCGCGAAGCCAAAATTCACATTTCGAGAGTTTAGCATACAGTTGTTCCTTCTTCAATAACTCCTGAATTACCCTCAAGTGTTCTTCATGGTCAGCTTCGTTCTTGGAGTAGACGAGAATATCGTCAATGAACACAATCACAAACTTGTCGAGGTACGCCTTGCATACTCGATTCATGAGATCCATAAATACGGCTGGTGCGTTGGTTAGGCCAAAAGTCATAACCGAAAACTCGTAGTGACCATACCGTGTTCTGAAAGCCGTCTTTGAGATATCTTCTTCGCACACTCTCAGTTGGTGGTAACCGGATCGCAGATCGATCTTCGAGTAGTAACTCGATCCTTGAAGCTGGTCAAACAAATCATCGATTCGGGGTAAAGGATAACGGTTCTTGACCGTCACCTTGTTCAACTCCCGGTAGTCGATGCACATGCGGAAAGTCCCGTCCTTCTTTCGGACAAACAAGACAGGGGCTCCCCATCGCGATGAGCTAGGTCGGATAAAACCCTTATCCAACAAATCTTGCAACTGAGTGGACAGTTCCTGAAGCTCCGCCGGTGCGAGCCGATACGGGGCTCGTGCTATTGGTGCTGCACCGGGTGTCAACTCGATTTGGAATTCGACTTGACGAATAGGAGGGAGTCAGGGCAAATCCTCCGGGAAAACTTCCGGAAAGTCTTGCACAACCGGTATATCTTCAATTCGTTTCTCCTCCGCGGGTTTCTCAACAATCTGCGCCAAAATAGCCGGATGACCCTTTCGTAGATACTTTTGCGCCTTCATAAGGGTAATGACGCTGGTGGTCATGCCGCTTCTCTCACCTCGGACCGAAATGATCTCGCCGGAAGGGGTAGAAATGTGAACTATCTTGTCGTGACATATAATCTCCGCTCGGTTCTCGGATAACCAGTCCATGCCGTCAACGACATCGAAACTACTAAGCGTAAAAGGAATAAGGTCGATATCAAAGACATGACCTGACAGTTTTAACTTACATCCCGCTAGTACATGAGTCGTCACTATAGTCTTACCGCAGCTAATTCAACAGGAAACTTAGCATCTAACGGAGTTGGAGTTAAGTCTAAGAGTTGACTAAAGGCTTTCGACACAAAACTCCTATCAGCTCCAGTGTCAAACAATACAGAAGCAAAACAATCGTTTACAGGGAACTTACCAGTCACCACGTGCGGATCATTGCGGGCTTGACCCGACCCAATCACAAAAGCTCTTCCCTTGCCATTGCTTCCACCATTACTGCCACTTCCATTACCCCCATTGTTGTCGTTCTGTTTCAGCTTGGGACAATCTTTCCTGAAATGACCTTCCTGCCCACATTCATAACATCCCTTCGTCGTCATAGGTGGTTTAGGAGCACCCGTTGCCGCAAGGTCTCCTCTACAATCCTTCGCCTGGTGACCCATCTTTCCGCATCTCTGACACTTGACACGGTCACACGGGCCAACATGATGATAGTTGCACCTATTGCACTTCGGATATTTCCCAGCATATCCGCTCGAACCTTGCCCGCTACCGTTGTTATTGTTGTTGTGACTTTGATTGTTAAAGCTCCGAGTGAATTCGGGATTACGGTAGTGTTGTTGCGGTGGGAGGTTCGAGGATGAGGATCTGGTGTTGTCAAACTTCCTCTTTCCGCTGCTCGGGTTGCTGTTGCTGTTGTTGTCATTACTCGGGTTGTCACGGGCCGTAGTGGTTGAACCCCTAGGTGGTAACGCACCTTGGGTCACAGCCTGATCCGTCAGTTTGTGAGCTAAACGGATCGCTTGTTGAATCGCGGCTGGTCTGGAAGACGTCACCATGCCCTGAATCTGCGGTGCTAACCCATCGATATACATTTCAATCCTCTTACTCGGCGGATCTACCATCCGCGGACACATCACCGCTAACTCGTGAGAACGGGTACTGTAGGCTTCGATTTCTGAGCCCACCATCTTCAGTGACCAAAATTCTGACTCTAAGCTTCGAAATCTCCTCTCTCGGACAGTACTCCTCTCGCATCATATTTTTGACTCCTCCCAGTTCATAGCATTAGCCAGTTCCAATCCAAGGATCTGCACGTTTGAATTCCACCAAGTGAGGGCAGAATCCTCAAGTGTTCCAGCAGCGAATTTGACCCTACTGGCAGGGGGACAATTGCACATCTCAAATGCCGACTTAGCCTTCTCAGCCCAACGCAGGAAGCCTATAGCTCCCTCAGTGCCCTTAAACGTACTGGGCTTGCAGTCAAGGTAGTTCTTGAAGGTACACGTTCCACTTGGACCTCCAGCTTGATTCTGAACGTGTGCTGCTAAAGCGGCCGCTGCATGATCGTTCAGCAGAGTTTGGAGTTCAGCTGCAGTCAAGTTGATGTTACCACGTCCTTGTCCAGCGTTTCTTCCAGCCATCTAGGTATTATCATCCCGAGATGTCGTCGCCTGAGGACACGTCCGAGTGTGCCTCTGGCTCAGCCGGTCCTTCCTCCGGTTCCTCTTCGGGTTCCTCCTCGAGATCCTCCTCAGGCTCCTCTTCGGGATCTCCTTCGGGTTCGGCCTCAGGCTCTGCCTCAGGTTCGGCTGCGTTCTGAGCAAGTTGCATTCGTAAGACATCGCAACGCTCTAGAGCTATCTCGGTTCGGGTCCTTGCTTCTTGGAGTTGCTCTTGCAAGTCTATCATCTCAGCTTGCATCTTCATCGTAATTTCATCTGTTGATCACTAGCCTCTTGCATTTCCTTCATTGCCGCTGCCATGCGGGCAATCTCCTCCTTAGTCTCGGTTCCGTCTTTTAACAGTCCGGAAACGTTCGCTCTCGTATAGCGCATGTAACCAACATCACGCTCCAAACAAGAAACAACAGCTGCGAGAACTCGCTCTACAGGTTCGGTTATGGGTGGTAGGGTGTTGGGATAAGCAGGGTGGTTCGGGTAAGGTAACGGGGGAACTTGTTCGCGATAGACCATACGTCTGATCATGTTAGGGTACCAATCCCAGCTAACGTCGTTTTCGTATATGCCTCCGGATAGGCGGTACCTCTTCGGTGCGGGAGCTTCGAGTTCCGGGACTACTCGGGGCGGCGATGCGGTAGGTATCTACGGTTCTTTCCCGTGAGCATGAGTCATCGGATCGGATGATGATGATGATGATGGCGGCGTCGACATTCCTTCAGGTAAGCCGTGTATGCGCGCGCGTATGAGTGAAAGAGGTAAAGAGATAAGATTACAAGACTACACAAATCTATGTAGTGCGTATCATTATAACTAATGGGTCGTCGCGGTTATAGTCTAGTATGCATGCAGCTTCTAGTTCGCTATAACCAATGGCTCTGATACCAATCTGTCACACCCTCAAAATCCACTAACGGAGTTTTACCGTCAGAGGGTGTGAACTAACAGGATCGGAATCATCAGTTATAATCAAACCATAAAAACGTTTAAATGAAAATAAGTGCGGAAGCGTAAAACCATAGAGAACAATGTTACGTCACGCAGGACGATTTAAAACCAATGATAACAGTTAAAAGTAAGTTTGCATGGTTAAAAGTTTTTCAAGCAATGCATGTTCCTAAACCGCGCGCCTGCCTCGGCCACCTGAGAATATCATACTAAAAGTGTCAACACAAGGTTGGTGAGTTCACAAGTTATATAAAAATAAATCGTTTAGCGTTTGCGTTCAGCGTTTTGCGTTACAGCGTTACAGCGTTACAGCGTCACAGCGTTTTGCGTTACCAGATAGTGTTATGTCAATTATATATCGATAGGTAGCTAGTCTATACAACAAGTATTACTAAGTGTTCGACACCGAAGCTGACTCGTTTATTAAGTGCCTTGTCACCAGGTCCTCCAGACCATGGTACGTGTTAGCCAAAATTATACCCGCTCGACCTCCAGTCGAGTTTAGCGTTGGGTGGGGGTTGTCAAACCCAGTAGTACTACTCAACAGTGACTCGCTATTCAAAATATTAACCGGTTCGATGTGTAGGACTTCAAATGTTTCGTTTGCCACTTAGCCTTTACAAGTGATATATAATTTATAACAAAATCTTAAATGCGTTGTGGAGTATGTTATCTCCCCCAAGTGAAAAGCGTTTGAAAACAGTTTAAAGAGGGGAAAGTGAAACTCACTGTTTGCGAAGAATTTCCCAAATTAAATCACCAAGACGCGGGTCACAGAAAAACTCTCTCTAGCGTTCTAAAACAACAAAGAGATTTTTCTAAGTGTCGGAATATTATCGAGTCTCTAGACCCGGCACATAATACCTAAGCACATAACATGTTCCGTGTTTCGTTTGTGAATTGTGTGTGACTTTAACATGTGTATTTGTGACACATTACATGTGTAAGCAATCATATACGTGTCATGTATTCATAAAGTACATCACTAGCAATTATTCCCCGTAAGGGCATTTTGGTTAAATCATGACAATTAACTAGCAATTATTCCCCATAAGGGCAATTTGGTCAAATTATGACAATCAATTAGCAGTTATTCCCCGCAAGGGCATTTTAGTCAAAACACGACAATTATCTTGCAATCATTCCCCTCAAGGGCAATTTGGTCAAAACACGATAATAAATTAGCAAGTATCATATTTCATGCATTTTCACAAAACTCAGCAGCTAGTTTCACCGAGACAGAAATTCTACTTAAAATATTGTACTATTCCACCAATCATAGCATCTCAATTAATTTACCAAAAATCATCACAGAAGCATATATGTCTTAGGTTTCCAGAACATATTTTATTATATTTTTATTCCACATAGTTTTCTGACAATCATCAAATCATTACAGCAAACTCATAACAGTCAAATTCATGCGCAACAGAATGTTGTTTGCAATTCCCGTTAAACGAAAAATCCAATCAATGCAAGATCACTTGGGTTAGGTTCCTAACTCAATAAGTCAACTTCCAGAAGTGGAACCAACCCAATTGGTCTCGTAGTTCATGAGATATAACATTTACAAAACAACCTAACAGCAGCTCTAACAGCTCAGCTTTGCACAACGTTTTTGTAAAATCATAAAAGTTAACTTCTACTTGTCCAAAAATTACAAATTTATACTTTATAGAAACTAGACTCAACCTAGTTTACTGTAGTACCAATAATCTCAACCAATTTTCATGTTTACACTTCGTTACAGTCACTTAAACATCATATACACATTCTGTCCAGAAACTGTTTGCATCCAAACTCAACATAATAACAATCTATGAACTATCATGCATTCATATAACCCTCTAGACTCCACAAACACCATCCATGCACATCAATTACCCATTACATACATGATTAGGGTTTTTGTTTGAACTCAAATCATAGACACAACAATCAACATGTAACAACATCCAAACTAGTTATCAAATCATCAATTAATCAACAACAATCATATTAACTACATATACATATAGAATCGGCAGCTAGGGTTTACAATTAACCCAACAAACATCAAAATCAAGTAATAAGAATGTATAGGATAATCAATTATACCTTCCTAGCACCTAATTCTTCAATCAAAGCTTGAAATTGATGGTGTATTTGTGTGTGTATGTCGACGGCAGCCAAGGGAGCAAAGGGAATGGGGGCTGATCGGTTTTGAGTGGGGAAAGAAAAGAATAGTTAGGGTTTAGTTAATGATGTATTTATAAACATAACATGTTACATTCAAGTCCCTCCACTTCTAAGTATTACCTTTCTAGCCTAACTAACTTGCTTACATCTTGAGTTAACGTTTATAATCATGTTATCACATAACAGATAAGTCTAACACATAATTATCACATAATTACTGTTTTGACGTTTTTCGTTTATTCATCAATCGTTTGCGTCAACTCGTTTGTGTTTCAGTGCAAATCCCGAAAGACTACGCATGTAGTAAGTGTTAAGCGTCATTTAAACCCTAGTTTAAATGTAATGAAGTGTGCATTATAGATTCAATGATCTTTAAGTTTGAATTGACGGAGTTGAGTTAACGGAGTTAACCTGAAATTGACGATTGTCACACCAACACCCACACATGTCACTTGTAATGATTACCATAAATATTACCATAACTCTTGGGAGACTTCATTTGTTGATAACACACCCATCCAATGATTACTCCTTCTGGAATGTTGGTGTGTTGTAAGTAAACAAGCCCATCCACATTTCACTCTAACCAACCACTCATCACTCTAACTTATCTCTCTTTCTCTCTTTAAAACACACGACACAAAACACACATGCACACACTCAAAATTCAAATATTAAACACACACATACATAATCATAATCAAGATCCATGGAAAATTAATCAAGAACAAGAAAAAAAATCAAACAAGCTAGGAAGAAGATTAGGAAGGAAAAACATCACAATCACACCCACTACACTCTCAATCTTATCTTTAGATCTTCAAGAACACAAATAAGTTTTGTTTATGAGTTGATTTCTTGGGTAAACTATGTTAAATTAGGTGCTCTTGAGATGAGATTGAGCATGAAAGTTTGAAATTATGGATGTGGTATGTGTGTATACCGTAGGTATGTATGTATGTATGTGTTGGTGGAAGGATTAAACCCACTTACACATGCATACATTCATTTTAAAGATCACACATTGATTGCTAAGCTTGATTACAAGTGTTGTTGAATCTCTTGATTGTTTGTTATAAACTTGAATGAACTTGATGTTAGGGTTTGTTGTTAGAATGGAATTAGGATAATTATTGATCAATAGTTTGATAATATGGACATGGATTATTGGGAAATTGTTTTTAGAGATAAATAAAACAAGAGTTTGTTCATAATTGAAAAATTGGGAATTTTTGGGTTTTGGATTAATTAGGGAATTTTGGATGGATTATTGAATCAAGGAATGACATGGAACAAAAAAAATGAAAATAAATTAGGATATATGCTAGTAAACACATGGAACTACTAATTGATACTTGAAGATTTACAAAGATTGTTAAAGTTGCTAGTTAAGGAAATTTTATTTAATGAAAAGTTGAATTTTTTATTTTGATATGGATACTTGGCATGAATGTGCTTGATATGTGATGAATTGCATACATGAATTAAGATAAGATGCATGATTAAAAAAATGGACTAGTTAACACATTGATGGAACTAGCAAACAACTTACTAAATAAGGAAACTTTGTTGAATGATAAATTGAAAGAACAAAATTGGATAGATCGAACACTTAGGATGCACGAAACCCTATCAAACTAATTGAATGAATTAAACTTAGAATTGTACTTAATAAAAGTGGGAAGATTGAATTGGATAGAATTATCAAAAATTAAATGTTACTATAATAGGAAACATTGTTAGTTAAACACTTAGGAAATTCATAATTTGATTGGTTAATGACCTACTTGAAATGATACGTTAATGACATGATGATTTGAACATGGACATTTAGGTATTAATATGATATTTGTTCATATAAAAATAACAAAACTTGATTACTAACATTATTAATAAACTTAGAATATGAACTACAAACTTAAAAATTGGGTTAAACGTGTCTTGTGAAATGATTTGATCAAAATGAAATTTATGGTGAATTATGTGTCATTACATGTGTGATTAGTTCATAAGATGATTAGTGTATACTTGTTCAACTTATTTGACTTGTCCGTAACGTAAACGGTCGAAAAATTGACTTTTGAAACAAAACCGACACAACTCTTAGGGACTGTTTTAGAACAGCCCCTAAAGTTGTAAAATACTCATATATAACATAAGTTAATATATGAGAAGAGGACAAGATAACAAAACTTAGTCCTAAACGGTTCGTGTCGCGAAAACCGACACGAAAGCGTTAAAAAGTTGCTATTTTAAGAAAATATCAACGAAAATAAAAATAACTTATTTGCTAAAGTAACTTCTAAAACATGTCTAATATGTATGTAACAAGTATCTTTCAAGATTTAAAATGGTTTTATACAAAAAGCCGAAATGTCCGTTTTTAAACGCGAAACCAACGAAACCGACAAAATCCATGAAAATTAATAAATTAACATTTTCTTTCCTGCAACTGAAACTTTAATATTTTATTATAATTGTATATTTTATTTGCATATTAAATTATTTAGTGATTAAAACAATAGTTAACAAAAACCGAACTAGATGTATTCGTTAACTTAATAGGAACTTACTTACTTATGTGCTTGTGTGGAGATTAGACTAGGATTAATAAAAGACTCTTATATACAAAAACTCAAGCTAAGTTTTATTAACAAAACGTGTACTAATATAGGACACGCAGATTTTGGAACGAAAAGCTACAAACCCATGAGTTTCTCTATCGAACCCCCTCGTTTTTAACCGGAATTTTTTTAATCGATATTTAATTATGTTTTGGGGGAAAAGAATATTCTTCATTTCATATGGAATTCATTTGATATTGTAAAGGAATTTTATTTTACAAACCGTGTAAAACTCGGGATGAGTCTAGTTGGCTAAATAACGGTTAACCCTAGAAAGGGGCAGAAAAATATTGGTAGATCTATTGGGGTGACGCCCCCCACTTCCTATCGCGTTGGGTTAAAAGTGGGTATATTTTGAGTCTGGTATGTATCGTGTTATCAACTATGATAGTCATACGTAATGTTGTATTTTTTGCTCGTCTACAACAACACGATTTGCTTAAGAAGTAAAATGCCTATTGTTTTTGTGATTTAATGACGGTAGATAATTACACACGGTTTGGTGTTATTATGGTGGTAAGCCATTATACACGGGATGTTATTAATATAATTCGGGGTGTAGTGACGATTACACACGAATTGATATCGGATATAATGACAGAAGATCATTATATGGATGTCGTTTTCGATTCATATATATATATATATATATATATATATATATATATATATATATATATATATATATATATATATATATATATATATATATATATATATATATATTGAATATTTTTATTAAAAAGGGAAAGTCACCTACATATCGTGTTGACCGTTATTTTAATATGTTTTTCAGGTAATATAAATGAAGTATGGAAGCTTCGCGAATAGCGCGGGAAAATAGTGACATGTGTTTGAATGAAAAATGTTGACTTTATGTTGAACTTATAATTTGAATAAAACTTGTGTAATACGACACGTGTAATAACTCTAATGGTTAAATAAAGTTCAACTTTCATTATAAATGTATACTTAAATGTGATTGGCTGAAACGACGTCTGTCACCACCCGAAAGACTAGGTCAAAGTGTTCCGCTGTTTAAATTAAGGTTTTCGGAGTGTGACATGCGGTTGGGTAGGATTTGTTGCAGCAAGCTTATTACGTTTTGTGACACCCCAACCTACGGCGGAAATGTCGGGGCGTGAACTGGTTGCTCACAGCTTTTCAAAGGTTACTATCAAGCATTATTAAAAGTTTTGATGTATATTAAATAAATTTCCAAATAACAATCATCCATACAAAATCCAAATAAACGAAGTACATATATCAATCAATAACAATATGTCTCATTAAGTTTTCGTCTTGCATAAATCCTTAAGTGATATTGTACTTCAGTTACTTCACATCAAACGATAACCTGCATATGCGTTGAAAATAGAATGGTTTTGTCAACACAAGGTTGAGTGATCAGCACACCAGTTTAGATGTACATATAGTATATAAGTAAAAATAAGTATTTGCAACAAGTCATATGAGAATAACAAATTAACCAAATGAGCAAGTAAAACTGAGATGTCGAGAAGCACAAAGCTATAACGACTAGCGTATGATCATACTATTCTTCTATTATGTTGGACCTCTCTGAATGCGAAATTATATAAGAACATAAACAAGTAAAGTGTAAGTTGTTAACATATAAGACAATAGTTGTTGTTTTGTGTATAAGTATATATATGAGAAATACAATTTACGCATATGTCCCCAAAACGTGGAAAAAGAAGTAAAATGGGGGAATATGGTACTCACCTTAATGACGAACAAAAGTGATTTGAGATAATAAGAATAACAACCGAGGATCACGCGTTGATGATAAAGACTATAAAGGAAAAAGGAAGTACGGATACGCTAAGTGAATTTACAAGATCGATTACGAAAACTCGATAATTATAATTATTATTAAATTGATATTATACTCCTTTTTTATCATAGTTAATATAATATTATATATAAATATATAACATATAAAATTATTAGTTTGTTAATCGTATATAAAAGAAAATATATCCTTTAAAAATATTACTAGTTTTATAAATATATATATATATATACATCCGGAAAAAAATGTGAGAAAACAAGTTTAAATAAGTTGGTTTTCAATAATATAGTTTTAAACTTATTATTATTATTATTAACATTTTAATAAAATGCTTTTAAAAACAAAAATCAAAACTTGCTAATAAAACGGGGTGGCAGGTTGGTCGAACCCGCGACCTGCCCCCTGTCAATCAAAGGTCTTAACCAACTGGGCCATCCAGTGACGTGCAAGGTATAACAGAACTAAAACAATTATAAACATAAGCAAATTGAACAAAGTTGCTTACAAACCCTAACAATTTCAATTGACCAAAATCTGTTAATGATAATAAATTTAGACTTAGGGCTTTTGTTCAATATAGTATTGCGATCTTAACCATGTAAATTAATTATCATAATACGATATGATTGATGATGAACGAGACCATAACAGAGCTGGCCAAAAAAGATTATGAACGAGCGGGTAAACGTAAAAGTTAATAAAATTATATATAGGGCTATTGTTGGCGACAGCTGAGGGAAGGTTGGTGTGAATTTAATTGTGCCAAAACACTCGTTTATATAAGAAACAAATTTAGGGTTTAGTTTGAAATTTAAAATCGGATATTGATGAACAATTGAAGATAATAAACACGTTTTTTTCGTTTAACAGGCCGCTAATAAGGTATTATGATAATTACGAGATCAAGATAACAAAATTTCAAATTTCAAATTATCAGAATAGGATTTCGGGTTGTGAAATGGATGAAACGGGTTGGATTCAAGGGTTTGGATAATGGATACCCAGATGTAACATATGGGTTATAACATATTGTCATTTTCAGTCCTTAAGGTTAAAGGATGGATACAAAGAGAGGTTAAACTTCATATTTTAGGTTGAAAATGCCAATATAGGAAAGTTATCATTATATATTATAAATATAAATAATTTATAAATATATATTAATAATAAATCTTCTCAATAAGAACGAATTTAAAAAAATATAACCTGAACATCGAAACTAGTCGGGTTTTAAATAAAAATATTAATTCGAAAACCCGAGTTGTTATAGTCTTCCCTACTTTAGGGAATTTCGTCCCGAAATTAAGGAATACTATAAGAACATTATTAAATAAAAATACATAATACAGAACTTTGAATAGCTGAAGCAACGCTCCAAATAAAATCCGATAAGGACACTTATATATAGGTTGCACCAGCGGCGTATCCACAATGTCCTTACCATCTTTACATTTGCGCTGTTATCCCAACTACTTACGATTCTATATAATGACACACAATTATTCGGATTATGATTTCCATGCGAGGACTTTGGTAATTACGTGTCGACCAGTAATTACTTATATCGTCGGATGGTCCACATAACTCGTGCTATTGTGTGGGTTATAAAACATTTAAAGAACATGATTTTGAGTAAATAAAAGTTTTAAGGAGTTTTAATTAGAACACTAGAAACTCACGAATGCATAAAAAACAGTTTCAAAAGTTTAAGTGGATTTTAATAAAGCAAGGAAATTTCTAAGACGTCTTTTTAACGTAAAATATAAATATTTCAAGTTGGAAAAAGAGATAAATTATTAATAGGTAAGGTGAATGGGTTGTAGTGAATGAGGACAAGGAAATAAGATAGAGGTATGCTTTAATAACAATCTATTTAAACAAAATGAACTTTATTCAAGAGATGGAAGATAAATAGTTCAAATGGGGAAGTAATTCAAAGCTATAAGGCTTTACAATACGTAATTAAGAAAAGACAAAAGAAATTAAGATAGATAAAGAAATCGGCAAAAGTCTTCGGGGTCCTTGCGTAGCTTAATGTAAGACCCTGTTATCGGTGCCTCACTTTTGACGTTGGATTTACTCATAAACACAGTTCTAAATATCAGGGTTAATTAAAACATTCGCGGAATAATAAACTTCAAACCAATATATTACGTATCCCTCATTTATTGTCTTTAACGAAAATTCAAATCATTTAAACTTAAAACGTTGTCTTTTAAAACATCATAACATAACACTTCATTGAGATGCCAGTGTCTTCAAATCCATGCCATGTGCTTCCCCTCAAGAAAGTTGCCTCATTCTACTCACCTGCGTGCATACTAAAAGTCAGCTACGCTGAGTGAGTTCTAGTTAATCAGACGATATACAATACATTCACATACTAACATATGCACCCGAAGGTACACGCCTTCATATTTACTTACATGCGTACATACATTCGTACTTTCGTCCTTTCTTTCTTACTTACAAAATACTTCCATTCGTACATATATGTTTTAAGAGCATTTCGCTCTATTAACTTCGCCGATATTATTAGGGTCGGTTCCCTACATTCTCTGATATTATTAGGGTCGTTTCCCTACATTCGCCGATACTATTAGGGTAGGTTCCCTTCATTCGCCGATACTATTAGGGTCGGTTCCCTACATTCGTACTGCTATGACATACATGCCCTTTACATACATTCCTTGACAATACGTGCAATCTCCGAAGAGCGTTCACGTACCATTAGCATATCATACATATATTATTCATACATCATATAAATTCCCCGCTAACGAATCACCTCTAATTCGTTAACTTCCCGTTAACGAATTAGGGTTAGGTCAGAGAATGTCAGAACATACTCTGACATCCTTAACCTCGTATTATCTTTTCCGGCGCCGCAGCCGGAAAACCACAGATTCGCCGGAAAAACGAGTTTTGATTCGTTTTTCACCGTTTTTCATCCCGTTTGATCCAGATCTGAGCTAGGGTGACCCCTAAGCTCATATTAGGTTCGGTTTATACTCGATTCCACCCGGATCTCATGAATTAAATGGTTTAACGGTGTTGGCTCGTCGTTTCGCGACTATATCTAACAGTTTAAGCTTATACAATATCATACTATCATTACCTTGGGTCGGGATCAGTTTTCTCTTCTATGTTTCGGCTAGAGAGAGGATTAGAGAGATAGAGAGAGAGAGAGAGCTTAAGTGTGTGTTTTTGTGGTGTATGGAGTATGTGCAAAATGAATTAAATGGGTGATTAATGGTTTATATAATTATGGATTATGGGCTTAAGCCCATTGTCTTTTCCTCTTTCCTTCATAACCCATATCCATTTAACCCAACACTAGCCCGACTCATAATAAATTCTCATTTTATTAACCGAAACAGGATGTTACACATAATTGACTTGACTTGAAGCACCATGAGCAGTTGCATTCATAGGAGTTGGAGCAGTCGAGGTATATAGATTTGGGGTAGCTTGAATAACATGAGTTTGAACAAATTGCAAGAAGGTTGTTTGGTGGAAATATGTCTAGTAAACTTGAGCTTGCGGTTGCGGGTTATGATAGTGTTGGGTATGTTGAGGGCACACTTTATGAAGATGATTTGGGTTCATACAACGGTAGTAAGCACGGGTATTGGGAACATCAGGTTGAGCATGAGGGTTAGGTTGTTGCAAGACAGCATGTGCATTAGGCGGGACACGACAGGTGTTAGCAAAAAAGCCATAAACGTTACATTGGGTGCAACGACGGCATAGGGATTTAACTGAGTGATGATGGTTACAAATGGAACATAACGGGAAAGGACCAAGGTAAGCTTTCTTGTGTGAGGAGACTTGCGGTTGGTTAGGTTTTGTTGCAGCGAGGTTCTTACGTTTCTTATTGTGGGGATTAGTGGAGGTGGATGGTTTGCAGTCACCAGCAGAGGAATTAATGAGAAAAGTTGAATCGGTTGCACTGATGTTTTGAATTTGTGTCATCCTAGGGATCACAACATCTATCTCTTTGGCGATACAGATAGACATACGGTGGTCACGAGAACTAGACAGTTGATGTTGAGGACGACGGTGAGTTCTTAGATAAGACATTCTACGAGGACCAAAAATAAAGATTTATAAGTTGAAGGATAAATTGAGGAAATCATAATAATAGTAAAAGGTTTAACTATGTAGATAACTCATAATAATGTTGCCTTAAGGAGTAAGGGGATTAGCATCATACAGATTAAAAGTAAAAGATTATAAGATGGGGGGGGGATACATTGCGTAAATAGTTATTAAATGATGTAGTCAATATGATTAATGTGTGATGACTACATGAGGAGTTAAGTCAGTTTAAAGTTTAGATTTGATTAAGTTTACAATAAACTAACAAAATATAAATTGTGGATGTTGGCCTACCATGAGCTTTCCATGGCAATTTGAATGGCCCAACGAAATAACGAATAAAAAATAACTAAGTTGGACAGCCCATGAGCGTTACACGGCAATTTGATTGTCCCAACAAATTAACGAATTAACAATGCAATGAAGTTTGTCGGCCCAGTGAGTGTTACATGGCGTTTTAACCGACCGAACTAAATAATGAACTATCGAAATAAAATTTGGGTAGTTGGAGTATGATGTGTGAAAAACGTATATAATATTAAAAACCAAGTTTTACCGAATTCACCTAAAAAAAACACACAATCGGCAAGTGTACCGGTCACAATGTAGTTAGCAAGTAAGAACGGATATCGAACCTAGGACACTATGGTTAAACTCTAATTATTAAACCTAAAAGATTACTAACCTAGACTTTCTTTTGATTTTTTAGAATTTTGTTATATTAATTAAACTAATAAAACTTGACTAATTAAAATTTAAACTAAAAATAAAACTTTATAAAAATTGGGTTTTACTAATATGCGAGAAACGACTACCTAGGTAATGGAATCCTACTAGTTAAACTTAATAGCTAACGAACTTGACTTGGTTGAAAAACAATATCTTAAAAAAATATGACACTAAAGACCACTAAAATACGCTAGATCGCCTCCCGACCTCACCAACGACACCCTAGAACTCTAATGACATGTGAAGCTCAATTGTTAAAGGGTTGGATCACCTCCCAGTCTCACCTTACCTAATAATACTATGGTACCCCCAAAACCCAAATCACCTCCCGGCCTCTTCGGATACAATATATATTAAAATAAAGGGGGTATTTTTAATTAACTTGAACAAAACTTGTATCACAATAATCTAAGGGACCTAGGCTAACCCACTCCCGTGCAATTATTACCCAAACCCGCAAAAGACAAAGATGACACAACATTAAATTGCCTCCCGGCCTCTCTAGTGAAAGAATAATAAAAATCTAGTAAACTGTTATAAATAATTCCTACGGTTATTTCGACCATAAACCGCAAACAAGTTGAAAACACAAAGTAGACAACCTAATCAAGCGCCTAACAATCTCCAAAAAAAAACTATTAAACACAAGTGGAATAAATATTATAGCAATAAACTAGATTCTATTACGCAACAATATTATGACCAAACCAATTAAAAACTTTACCACAATATTAAATCAACCAAAGTCAATTAACTAGTTCGTCAAACCATTAATTTAAACTAGTACTCAACCAAAACCTAGGTAGTATAAAAGTTTAGCTACTCATGATAAAGTAAGAAACAAAAATAATATGTAGTCTATTATTGTTCATTAAAAAAAATAAATAAAGAGAGATAGATAGTAGCAACCTCACAAAAATAATAATAATATCTCCTTCTTGGCTTCACGAATTACGCACAGTAGACACAAAAGATAATAATAATAATATTCTTCTCTCTTTCTTTCCTTGTCTTCACGTGAGCTGCACCACCAGAGAATTATATTCTACTTTTTTTTGTTTGACTTCACCAAAACAAAAACCCAACAATAGAATCCCAAGGAGGCGCCCCCTCCTGCCCCTTTTTTATAATTGATGTTGTGGTCAATTAATAAGGATCTCCAAAGCCCTTTCTTGCCTTCCACGTAGCTGCCAAAATATATAAAACTTTGAAGGCCTTCCTTCTTTTCTTTCGTGGTCCAATGGGCCACCGAAAAAAAAAAATAATTCTCATATGTTATGTAAGTTCATGTGCTCATTAATTAACTATGATGGCCCATCCATCAATTCCTCTTTGCATTCAACACAATCAATTCCTGCGATGGAAATTCACACACGCAAATAAAGCATTAAACTCATTATTTATAACTTCCCATGTCTCATTTAATTTCTCTAACACACAAATATATTAGTTCATAACTATTTCATTAAACGAAACCAAATTTTTTGTGTGAGGTAACTAGAATTCACTTATTGTTATTATTATTAACTTGTCGGTCTTAATTCTAGTAAAAAAACATCGCTTATTTCGTTTTTTCTAAAACCCTTTAAATCTTTAAATATGAACTACGAAGGAGCATAATTTAATAAAAACAAGCCCAAATATACTCAAAAGTGAAGGATATATTCCTTGAATTTATATTTAAATAAGCTCATATCAGAGTATCTTGTGTATCACCATGTTGATCACTCCAACAAAAATACGACAACTATCTAAGAAAGTTGTAAACAATCTAAAACTTAACACATAAAGGTAAACAGATAGGCACGTATAGGGCTCCTAAACATGTGTCTAAAGAAATTTATAACGACCTATCTTAAACCTTCGGCTCTGATACTAATCTGTCACACCCCAACCTACGGCGGAAATGCCGGGGCGTGAACTGATTGCTCACAGCTTTTCAAAGGTAACTATCAAGCATTATTAAAAGTTTCGATATCTATTAAATAAATTTCCAAATAACAATCATCCATACAAAATCCAAATAAACGAAGTACATATATCAATCAATAACAATATGTCTCATTAAGTTTTCTTCTAGAATAAATCCTAACGTGATATTGTACTTCAGTTACTTCACATCGAACGATAACCTACATATGCGTTTAAAATAGAATGGTTTTGTCAACATAAGGTTGAGTCAGCACACCAGTTTAGATGTACATATATTATATAAGTAAAAATAAGTATTTGCAACAAGTCATATGAGAATAACAAATTAACCAAATGAGCTAGTATAACTGAGATGTCGAGAAGCACAAAGCTATAACGACTGGTGTATGATCATACTATTCTGCGATTCTGTTGGACCTCTCTGAATGCGAAAGCATATAAGCACATAAACAAGTAAACTATAAGTTGTTAACACATAAGACAATAGTTGCAGTTTTGTTTGTAAGTATATACAAGAAGAGTGCCCGCGCGCTGCAGCGGGAAACATTGACGAAGCTTACTTATGGCCAGGGGGGCCTATGTTTAGTAGTGTAAATTTAGCAGTTTTCGACCAAAAATTTGAGCCCCCCCCCCCTTTCTCGTTTGTGAAACTTTTTAATACATTTTGAGTCCGCCCCCGGGTATCTTAGTTCAAGCTTCGCCACTGGTGGGAAACACATACTTTGATAATCATGTAACAAATTTATGGGTGTTAATTATTTCGTTTGAAATTGTGAGATCGTTCACCAGTTTCATTTCCCGGTAACCGGAGCTGCCCATACTTATTGAAATGTTAATTATTTACTTATTTAGTATTAAATATGTTTTATAATATATATTAGACATAGTTAAAATATAGTTAAACAATGTTTTATTTAATACAAACAAACTCGTCTATTACAACAATTTAGACCAATTTCCAGTATGTTTTGTATTATAGTCTTTGTTCTTGTTATGATTTCGTCTTCTATTTATTTTAATAGACAAAAATGTGAGAAAACAAGTCGGTTCTCAATAATATATTTTAAACTAATTATTGTTATTATTATTTACATTTTAATAAAATGATTTAAAAAACAAAAATCAAAACTTGCTAAAAAAACGGGGTGGCAGGGGGGTCGAACCTGCGACCTGCCCCCTGTCAATCAAAGGTCTTAACCAACTGGGCCATCCAGTGACGTGCAAGGTATAACCAGAACTAAAACATTATAAACAGAAGCAGATTGAACAAAGTTGCTTATAAACCGTAACAATTTCAGTTGACCAAAATATATTAATGATAATCAATTTAGCCTTAGGGCTTTTGTTCAATATAGTATTGAGATCTTAACCATGTAAATTAATTACCTTAATACGATATGATTAATGATGAACAAGACCAGAACAGAGCCGGCCAAAAAAGATTACGAACGAGCGGGTAAACGTAAAAGTTAATATAATTATATATGGGGCTATTGTTGGCGACAGCTGAGGGAAGGTTGGTGTGAATTTAATTTTGCCAAAACACTCGTTTATATAAGAAACAAATTTAGGGTTTAGTTTGAAATTTAAAATCGGATATTGATGAGCAATTGACGATAATAAACACGTTTTCTTCGTTTAACAGGCCGCGAATAAGGTATTATGATAATTATGAGATCAAGCTACAAAATTTCAAAGTTCAAATTATCATATTAGGGTTTTAGGTTGCGAAATGGATGAAATGGGTCGGATCAAGGGTTTGGATAATGGATACCCAAATGTAACATATTGGTTATAACATAATTTCATTTTCAGTCCTTAAGGTTAAAGGATGGATACAAAGAGAGGTTAAACTTCATAATTTGGGTTGGAAATGCCAATATAGGAATGTTATCATTATATATTATAAATATCTATAATTTATAAATATATATATTAATAATTAATCTTCTCAGTAAGAACGAATTTAAAAAGTTATAACCTGAACATCGAACCGAGTCAGGTTTTAAAGAAAAATATTAATTCTAATCCCCAATTGTTAAACGTTTCTTGTTGTGGGGATGAGTGGAGGTAGATGATTCGTAGTCACCAGCAAAGGAATTAGTGGGAAAATTTGAATCGCTTCCATTGATGTTTTGAATTTGCGTCACTATTCTAGGGATTGCAGCACCTATCTCTTTGGTGATACAAGCAACCATACGGTAATCATAAGAATCAGACGATTGATGTCGAGGATGACGGTGGATTCCTGGATGAGACATTCTAAGAGAACCAACAATAAAGATTTATAAGTTGAAGGATAAGTTGAGGAAAACATTAGAATAATAAAATGTTTAATTGTGTAGACAACTTCTAATAAAGTTGCCTTAAGAAGTAAGGGGATTTGCGTCGTGAGGATTAAAAGTAAAAGATTATAAGATGAGGGGGTACATTTTGTAAATAGTTATTAGTTGATGTAGTCAATAGGATTAATATGTGATGACTATACGAGGAGATAAGTCAGTTTAAAAATTTAGATTTTTATTTGATTAAGTTAACTTTACAATAAACTAACGGAATATATTTGTGGATCCTGGCCTCCCATGAACTTTCCATGGCAATTTGAACGGCCCAAAGAAACTAACAAACAAAAACAACTGAGTTGGACAGCGCAGGAGCGTTACATGGCATTTTGATTGTCTCAACTAATTAACGAATTTACCATACAATATAGTTTGTCGGCCAAATGAGCGTTACTTGGCGTTTTAACCGACCAAACTAAATAACGAACAAACGAGAAAAATATGAGTAGTTGGAGCATCCCGTGAACCACCACGTATGATGAAGTTCAATAAAAACATAAAACAAACTGAGAAATGGATAGTAGGAGTGCCCATGGATGCCATGGATTTTTCACCCAACTAACCATTTAATTAACAAAACACAATAATCGAAACAACCGAGTTTAACCACGAACCACCGTGAATTCGGTTTAAAATCAACCTAAGGTGTCGGTAATATGACATTTGTGTTCCTCTTTGGCCTAGAGAAACTTGTCATGCTACCTAGCCTTTAGATGAAGGAGTAAAACAAAAGTTTTGAATACTTAAGGAATTTCCCAAAAATAAAAGGCAATCTACTTTGATTTAAAATATTTACGAAAAAATTTCTTTGAAGATTGAGGCATAGCCTCGGAGTTGTGTGTGCGCATAACAATACATGAATAAATAATTAATTATGTAGGAAAGCTGTAAACAATTAATTTTGAACACATAAGACAAACATATAAGCATGTATGGGGTTCCTATGCATGTTACTAAGGCACCACTAACTACCTATCTTAAACCTTCGGCTTTGATACCAATCTGTCACACCCCAACCTACGGCGGAAATGTTGGGCCGTGAACTGATTGTCCACAGCTCTCAGTGTACTATTATGCAATATTATAAGTTTCAATGTTTATTAAATAAATTTCAAATGAATCAATTATTCATACAATATCCAAACATAACAAAAGTGCATCAATAATCAAAATTCGTAAATAATATTTTCTCATTAATTTTCTTCTATCATAAATTCTTAGGTGATCTTGTACTTCAGTTACTTAACATCACGATAACCCGCGTATGCATTGAAAATAAAGTAGTTCTTGTCAACACAAGGTCACAAGGTTGAGTGAACAACACACCAGTTTAAGTGAACATATAGTATATAAAAAAATAAGTAATTACAATAAGTCATATGAGAATAACAAATTAACCAAATGAGCAAGTATAAATGAGATGTCGAGAAGCACAAAGCTATAATGACTGGCGTATGATCATACTATTATGAGATTATGTTGGACCTCTCTGAATGCGGTTCACGTAAAGCTTGTAAGCACTTAAACAAGTAAGGTATAAATTGTTAACACATAAGACAATAGTTGCAGTAATACAATTTACGCATATGTCCCCAAAACGTGGAAAAAGAAATAAATAGGGGAATGTGGTACTCACCTCAAAGACGAACAAAAGATGAATAGATAACAACAAGAATGATGAAAGCGAATCACGCGCGTTGACGTTAAGGCCTAATAAGGAAAATAGAATGCGGATACGCTAAGTTAATGAACTATATCGGATAAGCGAGTTCGACAATTATAATTTCATCAAGTCATATTATATTCTTTTTAATCATAAATAATATAATATTTTATTTTACATAATGATATTATATGAAAAATTATTAGTTTGTTAAATTCCAAATGAAGTATATTATAATACTTTATTATATAAAAATATTGCATAAGTAAAACATGTCGGTCCCGTATAATCACACACACTCTCGAAATCAAGTCATAACTCACACATTAAATGTGTCGACAAGAGTTAATGACAGTTGCTATTTTAGGAATCAAAATTATTTGTTAAAGGCGGAATTAATAACAAACAGTGTAGTTGCTAAAAGATTAATGGCAGGTAACTAACACACAAGAATCACTCAAAAGATCTCCATTCTTATAAACATGGCATACAAATGTTAATCGATTTAGGGTTTCTTGATGGAAAGTTATGTCCGTACTATTCTATGACAGACGTCACGCTCAACAAATATTCTCTCAATAGTCTCTATCCGTCTGTTCTTGGAGGTGTGCCCTAAAATATTCCTTTTATAGGCCTGACACCTCCAGAGAGCTGTCATTCCATCTAGAAATTCTAAATATAAAATACATATTCAAATTACATATTCAAAACAGTGCTAAGTGTAAAAACAGGTCTTCCGGATAGACTTTGCATAAGTTGTCTTCTCCGGGTAGGCTTGTGCCTTGTCTCCTTCGGGTAGACCTGGTAACCTCGAAGTGTGCTTGGAAACAGTTCTCCGGGTAGACTTTTCTTGGAGTATTTTCCAAAGGAAAATACTCACCTAGCAGACTTCAATCTTCTTGATCATATTAGACTTTGCCCGACATGATCTTACGAGCAACCTTGTTCTTCAATGGTCCATTTAACTCCTAGTGTGATTGGTAGCACTGTACCTTGCTAGAGTTGAACCCTGCCCAATGTTCCTTGAGATATTTCATTACTCACATCAAGCCTGCTCGGACCACTTGTTATTAATGAATACCTGGCCCGATCTTCCAATCACTTGGCTTTATGAGTTTGGTTAGCCAAGAGCCTACTCGGAGGTAAACCGTGCTTGGTTATGGAGAACAATCTTGCTAGTCATAGTGAACCCTACTCGGGAATACAGAAGAATTCTAGAAGATAACCTTGCCCGATGGACAAAATATCTTGCTAGGGAAAGAAAACCTTGCCTGGGAATCCAAGTGTGCTCGGATTTACATACTTGGCAATTTCAGAGGAGGTTGAGAAGATTCTAATCTTCAATATACTTCTCTTAGGTCAAATCTTGACTCAACAATCTCCCCCTAGATTGGAACACCTCAGCTGTCCCAAAACACTTCTACAGTTACTTACAAATAATCAAAAATACACATCAAATCAAATCAAAATTTACATATTCAAAATGATATACAATTACATATTCAGAATTCTGTCCGAAGACATTACACATCAAAATAAAGCCTATTCTAAGATCTTTATCTTCTTCTGGCATTATAGGATGCTTGTCTTCGATTGACTATCACTGTTCCTGCCCTTTGTCTAAAGATAGAAAGGATCTGGTAATGGGTGTTACTTTCAGGAATATCCATATCCCTTATATCTCTAAGATCTTCATCATGTAGATAGGTCAGGTCTTCATCCTTTTTTATTATCCCCAAGATAAGCCCATCTGAATTGCGAAGAACATAGTGGCCATCATCTACCTTATATTCAATTTCAGCAATGATGCCGTTCTTCTGAACTGTGTAATTTGGGCGTGTCATTCTTCTTCCAATGCTTATACATGTATTCATATTTGACAGGGGATTTTTATCTCTCACTGAAAACTGATAGTTCAATTCAGCACTACTTATCTTTTTCATTCTTGTTGCTCTTCTTGTTCTATCCTGCTTTGTCTTTTTCCAACTTTTCTTTTCTTTCAAAAATGGGAACCCTTTGTCAGCTTCACTTCTCAGATATTTTGAGAGTTCATTTTGCTGTCTTCCGGCCAAATTATTAATGTTATGATAGTCATATAATTCAAGTGTGGCCATCTTTTCCAATTGTTCTCTTGAATACTCAGCAAAATCATCCTTGAATACAATGTCTTTCAGTTGTCTACTCTGCATAATCACTTTTAAAGACTCAGAGACTGAGTCAAAGTAGAGAGTTCTTGGAAGATCCATATTGGATTGTGGTCTCATTTCTCTTTGTGATCGGGCTCTACTTGATTCACCTCTGCCTGCTGATGGGTGTCGTCTTGATAAAGGGGGCCTAAAAGGGATAGATTTCATTGGTTTGCTAGGCCTTACTTAGAAAGTGTTTATGAACATTGATTCTATCATCTCAGCAGGGAGGTTGATGAGTTATGTAAAGCTTTAACGTGCATCTTTACAAAGTCTCAAAATCGTCTTCACTACACCAGGATTGTTTGTCAACCTTGCAGGCACAAATCTCCCTTCTATAAAACTTCTGGGGTTATCACCCTCCAAAAAGGCTTTCTCCCACTCAGCCTTTTGCAAATAAAACAGTTCTTTCAAATCATATCTACTCAATGCATTAAACGTATCCACATCCATTCCCTTTTGATTCACCATTATACCCTTTCGTATTTTGATCATTTCTTCATTTTCCCATGGAATAATAGGTTCATCAACCAGTTCAGGTTTCACTTCCACTTGGATTGGGGTTTCATCAGCAGTTGCCTCTTTTGATTTTTCTTTTTCAATTTGGGCCTTTTGTTTCTCCCTTAGTGTCATGATCTTTCTTTTCTTTGTAGGAGGTTCATCTTGATCTCCCCTTGGCTGTATAATGGATGGCTTAGGTATCACTCTCTTCAATTGATCTTTCTTTTTAAATTTGTTGTAGAGTGACTCAACAGCAGCCTTAGTTAGGCTATCCACTGCTTCTGGTGCCATTCCCTTACTCATTAAGTAACCACATTTTCCATCAAATTTTTCTTTCAAAGCTTCCAGTTTCTCAGCCAGTTCATTTTCTCTTACAAATTTTTTTTTGACTTCTTCTCTGGTGTTATTGTAAGCATCTATTAGCTGTTCAATCTTGAAACATGACAAACCTTTTTCAGAATAGCCATGTTTTCTCAGATAATCTCTATACTTCTGGCCATCTTTGTTCTTTTGTTGTATCAGTTTCTCAATAGTGTCCCTTTCTTTGTCCAATCTTCTTTGTAGTTCATCATCATTTAGTGAAGCTATACTTTCAAAGCTTATTCCATAACTTCTCAGTTTAACAACCAAAGGATTTTTCTTCTTAGCATCAATCAAACTCTGATGAATGCTTGCCCTTTGATCTTCTGTCATTTGTACATGTGGAGACACAACATCAACATTTTCATCAGTTTTACCTTGATCATCAACATCATTGTCATCTTCAGATTCACCTTCCTGTTCAGTTGAGTCATTCACAGCATCAATTTTTGATTCATCAGCAGTTGGTATATCAGGAACTGGAGCATTGGGAACTCCTTTAACCACTTCTCCTGGTTTTAAGGTTTGTAAAGGAACTACCCTTGTAGGACTTGCTTGCTCATCATTCCGTCTTCCCTTCTTGACTGATTCAGCTCCTCCAGCCTGATCATAAGCTTTCCTTTTTCTTGTATACTTCTTCCCATATCTTGAATCATCTTCACATTCCCAATCATATGGGTTCTATCTGATATCTTCTCTCATTTGTTCAGCCCATTTGTTTGCAAAGATTGTTTCAAAAGACTCACCAATTTCTTCAAAGTTCAATTCCATATTCAAGTTATTTTCATGATCAATTTTAGAATTTGATTCTTTTTTAGGGCTGACTGAATTTGCTCAAAACCATAGCAAGTGAGTCATCCACTTCCTCAGTTCTCTTAAATTTATCAAGGTTTCAATCACAACTTGATCATCAGCCTCTTCTTCATCAATCACTTTGTTCACATTGGCTTGATCAATTAGAGCTTCATGCTCTGCCAGTTCTTCAGGATTCAAGATATGGGCAATTATTTCCCTTTCTCTTGTCTCTCTCACAACATTTTCAAATTCTTTCCTGGCAGCAGCAGAAGCTTCATCTTCTTCCTCTTCTTCATCATCTGCCCTAACAGGCTCATCTACTTTTTCAGCATTCTCATCAACTTTTGCTTTTCCCTTATCCATTCTTCTTTTCAAATCTTCCTCAGTTTCAGAGACATAATCATCAATCTCTTTGTCCAACAGATCCATCTCTTCATCATGCTCTATCCTCTTGGAGCTTTCAGGTTGTTCAATTTCAGGTTCAGTAAGTGTAAGCTCCTTAGTAGCAGCATCATCATCATTGATCACATCAGTTTGAACTTCTGTTGTAGTTAAAATATCAGTCAACACATCAGTCTGCATGTCAGTGTCCACATCATTCTGTATATCAGTAACCACATCAGTGGTAGCCACATTTTCGTCAATATTAATCAGTTCATCTCCGACCTCAGTCTCTTTCTCTCCTCTTCCCTCATCCTTATCTCTGTTCAATACATTCAGAATTTCATTATCAGCATCATAGTTCTGTTGATCTTCTTCAGACACATCAGCTTCATAGTCCTCTTCAGAGATTAGTACATTTAATAAACAAGTCAAACCATCATAGATTGACATTACACCAGCATTTACCATCACAGCCTCATCAGTACTAGTAGCACCAGTTGGTGCACCAATATTCTCAATCACATTATTAGCAGCATCAGTTGGTACAATGATATTCTCCCACTGTTTTGGGGCAACTGAGGTCTTCTCAACCTCCTTCTTAAGGGCTTGAATTCTTGATTTTGCCACAGCTAACTGCGCCTTCAGTTCCACATTCTCTTCCCTTAAATCTGCATTTTCTTTTCTCAACTTTACAGCTTCAATAAACAAGTCAAAGGTTCTTTGGTAAAGATTAGAAATATGGGGAGGTGTAGTGGGTGGTGACATGGGAAATGGTTCTGGTAAAGGATTTGAGGTTTGTGTTTGGGGTTGGGTTTGAGGTTGGGGTTGGATCTGAGGTTGGGGTAGAATTGGCATGTAAGTGGGTGGTGATTGGGTAATTTGGTCATTTAATGGCGAAGAGGAATGTGGTATTTGCGGTGGAGTTTGGTTTACGTTTATCTGTGAGGTTTGGCTTAGGGCTGGTGTATGTGGTGGTGTGTCAAGGGGTGTGGTTGGTATTCTTGGTATGATCTGTGTCTCCCCCTGATGTTGTACATAATCATCAAAATTGGCATCTCCTTCTGCCAAACCAGCATCAACATCATTTATCCTCTCATTATTCCCATCATTACCATCATCACCATAATCCCTAGCATCTCCATCATTATCTCCATCATCTCCATTATTTCCATCATCATTCTCATTCTCATCACTTCTATCACCATCAGAGTTATCATTTTCATCACTGGCATTCTCTACAACTTGTTCATCTTCAGCCAATAACTGATGTAAATGAGGAATTTGAATGTTATCAACCATTAGCCATGGTAGATCTTCATGTACAATATTTGGATTGAATCTATTGGTACTGCCTGATATTGTAATTCTCTTGTATGTATCCGGATTTTGCAATGAATGTGTGACCAGTAACAGGTAAATCTTCCAACTCCTGGTTAAAAATGATTTGTAGAAATCTGGGATATTGCAAGAATCTATCATGGTGTGCCTTCTTCAAATTGCTCACCAGTCCTTCAAAAATCATCTTCGAAAAATTGAAAGGATATCTGAATAGGACAGCAACTGTGGCATTAGCCAGATCCCGACTCATAAGAGTCCATGATCCCTTTCGAGGGGCAAAACCTGTTGAGTCAATATTTGATCTAAAAATGATCATAAGGAAGATTGGAATCTTCTCAACCTCCTCAGAAATCGCTAAGTATGGAACCGGGCACACCTGAGAGATCCGAGCAAGGGTTTACTTAGCCGGGCATGATATTTTGCCTATCGGGCAAGGTTATATTCAAGAGGTCTTCTTTAGTGCATAACCGAACAGATTTCACTAGTTAGTGTATACCCGGGCAGAGTTCACTAGTTAGTGTTACCCCGACAAGGTTCACTATGTCTAGTAGGTTTGTTCTTCATAGCCGAGTAAGGTTTACCCCGTGTAAGCTCTTGGCTAACCAAGCCTATGAAGCCAAGTGATTGGAAGATCGGGCAAGGTATTCATCTATAATACAGTGGTCCGAGTAAGCATGATGTAAGTAATGATATATTCCAAGTAACATCGGGAAGGGTTTAACTCAAGCAGAGTACAGTGCCACTGGGAACACTTTGCTAATAAGCTATTTCCTAGCAAGGAGTTAAGGGACCATGGAAGGACAAGATTGCTCCTAAGATCTCTTCGGGCAAAGTCTGACAAGGTCAGAAGATCAAAGTCTACCCGGTGAAAGTTAAAAGTCTAACCAGAAACTGTTCCCGAACAAACTTCAAGGTTACAAAGTCTACCAAGGCAGAGCATAAAGTCTACTCGGAGAAGATTACTGCAATGCCTACCCGGAAGACTTGTTTTACACTTAGTATAGTTTTGAATATGTAATTTGAATATGTATTTTAGATTTAGGGTTTCTAGATGGAATGACAGCTGTCTTGAGGTGTCAAGCCTATAAAAGGAATATTTAGGGCACGCCTGAAGTAACGGAAGGAGAACAGACGACATAGAAATTTAAGAGAGAATATTTGTTGTGACGGCTGTCAAAGAATAGTACGGATATAACTTTCCATCAAGAAACCCTAAAATTGACTATCGTTTGTATGATTTATATTATATGAATGGAAATCTTTTGAGTGATTCTTGTGTGTTAGTAACCTGTTATTAATCTTTTAGCAACTACACTGTTTGTTATTGATTTCGCCTTTAACAAATGGTTTTCTTTCCTAAAATAGCAATTGTCATTAACTCGCTTGTCGACACATTTAATGTGTGAGTTATGACTTGATTGTGATTGTGAGTGAATATTCGGGACCGAAAAGTGGTATCAGAGCTTGTTTGTTGCTGATTTAGGAAAGAATTTATTGCTGATTAAAGATCAGATGAAGAACAATGACGTAAGCAGAACACTGTTTCATTGAAGAGTGACGTCAGCTGCTATGTTCTTCATTTCCGTCCAGATCTGCATATTACCGGTGTTTTCTTTTTCTTATTTCAGTTAAATTTTACATCTTTATTACTTAATCTTGTCTTAATCGGACCAGAAACATTAGATCTGAAGATCCGGTTCTCAGATCTGATAATTTCAAACTTTGTTTTCACTGATTAACTGATTTTTCTTTTTCAGAATTTCTGGTTACGAAGAACAAGAAGTTTCCACTAATAAGAATCCTAGACTTTTTGGACATGAAAATTTCACGAAATGGAAAGTCTTATTTGAAGCAGCCGTTTACTATAACGATGTGGATATGTGGAATTCGATTAAGAATGGTCCACAAGACAACACTGAAGGTGCAAATGCAAATGCAACTGCAGCTGTGCGTGAAAGATTGAGAAAGGTGGATGACAAGGCCTTAGCTATGATTAAGCTAGGACTGTCTTGAGATGTATGAGGGTAATACTGAGTTGAAGAACATAAAGAAATAAAGACTGAAACAACAATTAGAAAGATTCAAGTATAAGGAGGGAGAAAGATTGAAGTCAATTCTAGATAGATTTCTAACAATTGTGAATGAGTTGAGGACAACTGATTATGTGATGACGGACTTTGATTTGAACACAAGCTGCTCAATTCAATGCCTAAGGAATGGTACACTTCCTGCAAATTCATTCTTCAAAAGCCCAACTTTAATGATTTAAAGGTGGATGATGCTGTTTGCTTCCTTCAGGCTGCTGAAATTGAGATGATTGAAAATGAAATGATCAAAGAAGAGAAGCCATGTTTTCAGGTGACCAATGCTCTCATTGCACCTATGGAAAACTTGTCAACCAAAAACCAACAACCGATTCCCATCATAGAGGAACCAAATGAACTGGGTGTTGACACACCTAAAGCTTTTGTTGGTGGTAGTTCAAGAAACCCACAAAACCAATCAAGGTTCAATGTCCAACTCTTGGAAGACAATGATTCAGCCTCAATGGCTAGTGGACTTGCACCTTTTGTTGGTGGTAATGGAAGTCATGGATCTGATATCACGGATTTCTCTCAATGTTCACTGAGTCTTATAATGCTTTTGTTGCAAAGAATATGTTTCATACAAGCATTATTCAAGATGATTTGGAGCAAATAGATGCTGATGATTTGGAGGACATGGATCTGAATTGGCAAGCTGCCATGTTGGCTCTTAGAAGCAAGAGGTTATACAACAGGACTAGTAGATCACTTCTATCAGGACCAAATGAGAGAATTGGTTTTAACAAGTCAAAAGCCATCTGTTATAATTGCCAACAGCCAGGTCATTTTGCCAAAGAGTGCAACATGCCAAGAAACTTTCAAATGAATCAGTTTCAGAATCAGCCAAGAAATCAGCAGCATCAGCAACAGTACCAACAGAATCAGTCAATAAATAACAATTTCAACAACAACAATCCCAACAACTTCAACAACTATAATCCCAACTTCAACAACTTTCAACAGCCTCAAATGAACAATCAACAAGTTGTGCCTCAGAATCAAGGTTTTCAAAGAAACAACAATCAAAACCTTCAAACTGCTCCAACCAACAAAAACAGAACCAATCAAAATCAACCAAGAAACCAAGGAAATGTAGCTTTGGCTTCACTACAAGAGGGTGATTTTGACTGGAGCAACCATGAAGAAGACATATCAAGAGCAAATGTTGCTTTGATGGCTATTGCTGAGAAAGAGGCTGGAACATCATCTCAGGTATACTTTACTCCTACAGTTGATTTACATGAAACTATAAATGAATTAACTATAAAAGTAGGCAAGTTGGAGGGTGAGTGTTTTAGCAAGCTGGAGTTTGGAAGATGATTGTATGATCAGTTATAGAGCTCAAACAAGATACATCACTGAGATAGATGGACTAAAGAAGATGATTGTGGAAGAAAAGTTGCAGAACACAAAACTGCAAGTTAAGAATGAATTTCTAAAAAACATGGTTTCCATAGGAAACATTTGTGGTATTCTGAACCAAGTGAAAGAAGAAGACAAATACAAAGCAGTTCCACCACCATTCAAGAATAATTTTATGCCCAAAGTTGACAAAGAAAAGAGAGATGCATATCTATAATAGTTCAGAGATGTATTTCAAGACAAAGAAGAATTTGTTGATATTTACAAGAATGTTGAGGTGAATGAAGAAGGAGAGTTTGTGGTCAAGGAAGAGGTGAAAGAAGAAAAATCAATTAGAGTGCAAGTCTCAGAAGATGATTTTAATTCTGATGATCTGAATGTAGATGACTTAGGAGACTTGAGTGATCAGATCACTGATGAAGAAATCAAAGCTGCTGAATGGGGTAGAAGATTGAAGAAACCAGAATCAATTGACAAACTTCCATTGTATCCACCTGTCACACCAAGAATAATGAAACGTAATGAAACAATGAAGAGAGAGCATGTGTCTTTTGACATATGTGAGAAGAAGAAGGTAAGCTACAATGCAGTAAGGCCTCCAAGCAAGGCTGTGTTGGAGAGGATAAAGCAAAACAACAAGAAAAAGGTGACTGAAACTGTTGATGTTGAAAACTTTATCCCAATTTACCCAATTTTCTCTAGTCATGAAGTGCTTGATATTGGGGAAGTAGAGACATTGGAAGAATATGAGAAGAGGCAGTCAAGATATAAAGAAAGCATTGATGAGGAACCATAGAATATGAAGAAAATTGTCTTTGTTAAAAGCAAGGTTGAAAGACATGACATCCAGATTGAGGAATTTGTTCCTTTTTTCAATTAATTGTGATGGATTGAAGACTCAAATGACACTTGGAGTCAAAGCACCTACACCAAGTGAAAGGTTCAAGAAAGGAAGTAATCATGAAAAATACAAGGGAAAAGTTTGGTGCAAGAAGTGTGATGAATATGGTCACCACACTGACTCTTGTAATGAGATATTCAACTTCAAGCCTTTTCATGTTCGAGATGAAACAAAGTATGGACAAGACTTTGTTTTGTACAGGCAAAAGTATGATGCATACCTGGGAAGGGGAAAGGTGTGTGGAAATGAAACCATACATGAAGATGGTTTGAAATCAGTTGAGGAGACAAGGAAAGAAAAGAAAACTAAGGTCAAGACAAAGAAACCTGTGACTAAATCAGTAAGAAGAAGTATGTCTCCTAAGAAGTCTGAGAAGGTTGTGAAAAAGAGCTTTCAACCATTGAGAATTGTCCCTAAACAGGACACAAAATCAGTGAAATTTGATGATTTTCATGGACCACCAAACAGTGAGAAGATAAAAACAAGGGTATCCTTCCTAGAAAGAAACCAACTGAACTTACTGGTGATGAAAAGTATATTTTGAAACATGGTTATGAACCTCATGGATTCCTTTGGAAACCCAAGGTTGAAACTAAGATGAATGAAATAGCAGATGTGAGAGATTATTCTAAAAAGAAAGATTATGTTGTGCAAGAAGAGGAAAGTGCATCTGGAGAATGCAAGAACACAACTTCATTTGTGAAAACTCCAAGAGAGTGTGGTTATGAAACTGACAATTCTGATAATCTTGAGTTAAAACATGAAGATCCTGATCCCATAACACTCATACCCAATGCTGCTACTGAAATTGAAACTGATGTTTTGCAAGTTGAAATAGCTTGCACTTCATCCCTTAACTAATCAACTTCTTTGATTTATGCAGAAACAGTCCACTCCACTAAATGAAATGTGGTATATGGACAGTGGATGTTCTAGGCACATGACTTGTGACAAGAGGTCAATTGTTAATTATGAAGAGTAGTAATGAAGGTCCATTGGCATTTGGAAGTGATGAGAATGGAGGAAAGATAGTGGGAAAAGGGAATATTAACAAATGGAAAGGTATCATTTGATAATGTGTTCTATGTTGAGGGTCTGCAATATAACCTATTAAGCATATCACAGATGTGTGATAAGGGTTATAAAGTTGGTTTTGATGACTCACATTGCTTCATCTTAAGACCTGAATTTGTCATCCCACCTAACATGATTATTATGATGGCACCTAGAAATGGAAACTTATATGAACTCAACATGAAAGAAGATGTTTCAAGAGGTGGTACATGTTTTGTTTCCAAAGCCACTGAAAATTAGTCAAAATTGTGGCATAGGAAATTGTGTCATGTGAATTTGAAGAACACGAACAAACTTGTAAAGGGTGAGCATGTAATTGGCTTACCTACCAGGGAGTTTAAGTTAGAAGACAATTGTATTTCATGCCAAAAAGGCAAACAACACAAGTCAACTCATAAGTCAAAACTCATCAATTCAACTGATCAAGTGCTTGAATTACTTCACATGCATCTCTTTGGTCCTGTGAGTGTACCAAGCATAGGAAAGAAGAGATGTTGTCTAGTGATCATTGATGATTATTCAATATAAACTTGGGTTTATTTCCTAAGTACAAAGGATGAACCTGTAGAGTTGATTAAGGGATGTGTAACAAGGATTGAGAATCAACTAGATAAGAGGGTTAAAGTGATGAGAAATGACAATGGTACTGAGTTCAAAAATGGAGTGACTGAAGAATTTTATGCATAAAAAGGAATACTTCAACAATTCTCAGCTCCTAGAACTCCTGAACAGAATGGGATCGCAGAAAAAAGAAACAGAACACTCATTGAAGCTGCAAGAACCATGATAGTAGTTGCTAACTTACCAGTTACATTTTGGGCTGAAGCCATTAACACAGCCTGCTATGTTCAGAACAGGGTACTTCTCAACAAAATTCACAACAAGACTCCATATGAAATATTCTTTAATAGAAAACCCTACATCAAGTTTCTCAAGCCTTTTGGATGAAAATGTTCACTTTTGAACACCAAGGACTATTTAAAAAAGTTTCAATCAAAATCCTTGGATTGCTTCTTTGTTGGATATTCTACACACACAAAAGCCTATAGGGTATATGTGAAAGACCATTTGAGTGTAATTGAATCATCTGACATAATCTTTAATGAAAATCAGTTCAACACAGTTGATGGTGCAGCATGGCCGTTTGATCTTGATAAATTGATAAAGTCCTTCAAGAATTATTCTAAAGACTTTGATGATTCTTTCTACAAGAGTAGTGTGATTAAAGAGAAAAGTGGTAAAACAGTGGACATGGAAAAGATGTGGAAGAAGGTTGCCAATAAAGAAAAGGAATATACATTTATAAAGGGTCCCTCAAGTGAAATTGTTGAACAAGTTCAAGACAATGATCAAGAGAACAATCACAGTCCTGAACAAGATCATGCAGAAAACATTCAAGACAATCAAGAAGTGCAAAATGATCAAGTTCAACATGAGGAATACCCATGAAACCAATCCAATGAAGAGGAAATTGTATCAACAGCAAGGTTTCAAGA
The DNA here is from genome assembly GCF_021521415.1 of Bidens hawaiensis. NCBI lineage: Eukaryota > Viridiplantae > Streptophyta > Magnoliopsida > Asterales > Asteraceae > Bidens > Bidens hawaiensis. The sequence goes on from NW_027497582.1 coordinate 58,521, forward strand.
CCTGTTTGAAAGATTGAATATGGGAGACAATGGTGCATCCACTTCAAGACAGAATAATGAAGAAGCACCAGAGTTTCATGATGCTGAAAATGAATTGATCATTGAGGAACCAAAACTCAATGAATCAAATATTGACACAAATGTGTCTGCTGATATGATAGTTCAAGCCCCTAATGTTGAGAAGAATCATCCTTCTAAAAATATCATTGGAGATATACATGAAACAGTTACAAGAAGTCATTCTGAATCTGCAAACATCTGTTTGTACTCCTGCATTCTATCTCAAATAGAACCAAAGAACATTATTCAAGCTCTAAAGGACAACAATTGGGTAGAGGCAATGCAAGAGGAGTTGGCTCAGTTCAGAGATCTACATGTTTGGGATCTTGTTGACATGCCAAGAAACAGATATGCTATTGGAACAAAATGGGTTTTCAAAAATAAAAGGGATGAGAGGGGTATTGTGATTAATGATAAAGATAGACTTGTTGCACTTGGATGCCTACAAGAAGAAGGGATTGCCTTTGAGGAAGTCTTTGCACCAGTTGCAAGACTTGAAGCAATAAGAATTTTTCTTGCTTATGCTGCCTCAAAGATTATCAAGGTATTCCAACTTGATGTCAAATCTGCATTCCTAAATGGAAAGATTGATGAAGAGGTGTATGTTACTCAACCACCAGGTTTTGAGGATCCTGTGTATCCTAACAGGGTTTATAAGCTAAACAAAGCCTTGTATGGATTACATCAAGCTCCAAGAGCATGGTATGATGAGTTGTCAAAACATTTGCTTGAAAATGGTTTCCAAGGGGGAGCAATTGACAAGACACTCTTCTACAAAAAGAGAGGATCAGATTTGTTGATGTTGCAAGTTTATGTGGATGATATCATCTTTGGTTCAACCAATGAACAAATGTGTATGGAGTTTGAAGGGGAGATGAAATCCAAATACAGTATGAGCTATATGGGAGAAACAAACTTCTTTCTGGGACTGCAAGTTCAACAGAAAGCTGATGGGATTTTCATTTACCAAACTAAATATATGCAGGACATTCTGAATAAGTTCAAATGTCATCAGTTCAAAACAGCTTCAACTCTAATGGACATAAAAGAAAAGATGATAGCTGATGAAAAGGGGGAGCCTTTGGATGAACATGAATATAGAGCCAAAATTGGATCCTTAATGTACCTAACTGCTACAAGACCTGACATTATGTATGCTGTTTGCGTCTGTGCAAGGTTCCAATCTAGTCCAAAAGTTTCTCACATGAATGAAGTCAAGAGAATTTTTAGATATTTGAAAGGAAGAACAGACTTGGTATGCAAAGAACCAGTCTTTTGATTTGATAGCCTACACAGACAGTGATTATGATGGGTGTAACATGAGCAGGAAGTCAACCTCAGGTGGATGTCAATTTCTGGGAGACAGGCTGGTGTCATGGCAATGCAAGAAGAAGACCATTGTGTCCATGTCAACAGTAGAAGGTGAATACATAACTGCATCCGCTTGTTGTGCCCAAGTTTTCTGGATTCAGAACCAAATGCTGGACTATGGCAGATTAGTGTCATGGCAGTGCAAGAAGCAGACCTCAGTCGCCATTTCAACCTGTGAAGCAGAATACATGGCAGCATCGAACTGCTGCTCCCAGGTTCTTTGGATACAACAGCAATTGCGCGATTATGGTCTGAATTTCACTCATAGTCCTATTTGCATTGATAACACTGCTGCTATCTCAGTAACTAACAATCCCGTAAAGCATAGCAAAACTAAACACATTGACATCCGTCATCATTTTATACGGGATTGTGCTGAGAAGAAATTGATTGTGCTCGAAAAGGTTGATACGTTAGATAATTTCGCTGACTTATTTACTAAAGCGTTTGATAAAACTCGTTTTCAAAACCTTGTTGAGCTGAATGGGATGATCAATCCCGAGTAACCGTGTTTTTTTTTTTTGTCTTTGTTAAAAAAAAAAAAAAAAAAAAAAAACGTCACTATCGCTTAGAATTATGTCGGTTGCCTCAGTTTGAAGGACATATCTTCGGATATGTTTGGTCCTCATTTCTACTTGTAGAATATAAGGATAGCCATTAACCAGATGACTGAAAGTGACCGGGGCGGTTTATGAAGTGTTTTTAATTCTTTCGCTGAAAATTAGTCGTTCATACTTAGTTAGAGGGAGACATACTTGTATGTGGTCGGTCCAGCTGATCCATTGGATCTTCAGGATAGCCGTTTACCTGAAGACTTCGACTTGATCGGGGCGATAGAAGTTGAAATTTTTTTTTGTGGGAGATGAAATTATTTTTCAAGTCTACTACTTCGTAAGAAGTTCCTTTACTATGTTTACCAGAAAATTGATCCAACCTTGGAAAGTGATAGATAAACTGATTATGTGTGCTTAACTAGTGAAGTTATTATGCCTAAAAGACTTTAGAACAGTCATTGTATGTCATGGTAGCTTTTTATGGTGCGTAAAAGTAAAAGTGATACTAACAAAATCTACTCGATTTTACGTGGAAACTCCTTAAGAGTTGTGTATGTCTCCGTTTATATCTTTCCGAATGATAGGCAGAAAAGCGATTACCCAGTCATACACGAGCCCGTGAGTGTTCTGATTCCCGTGAAGATAGCGTGTTAAGAAACTGCAGTAATCCAGATTCGGGACTTGCAGTTGTTTACTACTCTGAAGTTGTGTAAATACTTTAAAAAAAAAAAAAATTGTGTGTTATTGAGACATTCTAGAGTTCATAATGTTAATATTTCTCAATCAAGATGGAAGAAAGAGAACGGGAAGAAGACTCTACAGATCGGCGTGTACTTACTATTTAATCAGACACTACGGGTCGAGGTCAACTCGGGATGACTTGGGGAAAGCCAAATACGCTTTGAGAATAGATAGGAGGCATCATACTCTCTGAGGTGTTGCCCATTTAAGTTTTGAGCTTAATTGAACCTAACCCGTATCACAGAAGCGATGAAAACCATTTTAAGTTATTTACCTGCTTACAACCTGTTTCTTTATGTCATAATACAGCTGAACATGGATCTGTGTGACAGTCACGTAATTAGTATGATTCCTGTTCGGATCTTTTCTAAAACATGGTAGTACCTGTCGAGACTGAAATTTGATCCCGTATACTTTATTGTTAAAATTTATTTTACTTATGTAGTTGTATGATTTTATATCTGGTTACTTGGTCTTGATCGTATCATTTAACTCTTTAAAGGATGTTTTAAAACTTAATTGCAAATTGTTCAAATTATAGGGGTTTGTTTTGTAAATTTTAATATCGGCGAAGTTATCCCTAACTTCGCCTGCAATCGGCGAAGTTATCCATAACTTCGCCTGTATAACTCTGACCCTATATAAAGAAGGTTTTGGTCAAAGTTCAGTATTGTTTTTCAAAATCCAGCGAACTTATCTCCAGTAACCCTAGGCGAACTTATAGCATCGATCCATCTGTGTTGTTTTCTCAGTTTCTAATCAAAATTATAGGTGTGTAGTGTCGATATACTCGTATATTCACTGTCATTGATGAAAATCAAAGTGTATTTTGACCCGATTTGTGACCTCGTTCTTTCGGAACCTTAACACCCGATTTTTCAAACTTTTTTCACGTGGTCGTAATCATTGTGATCGTCTAGATCTTCATAATATCATGTGTTTATCACCGAACATTCTCCAAATTGATCCAAATCAGTTCGTTTGAAAGTCTAATCTGTCGCCGATTCATATTCGGCGAAGTTACAGTTTAGGCGAAGTTATCCTTAACTTCGCCTGAGGTTTAAGTTCGCCTGATAATTAATTATGTAACAGTTTATTTCGCGAAGTTGTGGTTAGGCGAAGTTATCATTAACTTCGCCTGGCCCTTTTAATTTTAATTAACTGCTAACAGGCGAAGTTCAAGTTGAGGCAAAGTTGTTCCCAACTTCGCCCCACCTCTAACTTCGCCTATACAGAATAAATCATAACTTCGCTCATGGTAACAGGCGAACTTGTGATTTGCCTCGACGATTCTCTAACATAGACTGTTTGTTGCAGAAATGGCAGCTGTAGCTGGAGCAGGTGGTGCAGGTGGTGATGAAGGTGGAGACAACAACCGACAGTTTTTCCCGGGGCATAACATGTACATCACATTGGACCCGGATGCGATCGGTGTTGATGATTTCCGCGAGATCATCACGTTTCTACTACGCTCGCGTATATTCCACAAGATTACCACAACACTGCCGATATCTTTGCCAAACATTGAAGATTTCTGGCAGACAGTGGAATATGACTGTCGAGTCGAGCCCCCGGTTATGCGTGCAACGGTTAACAATCAGATAGTTCAGTTCTCGTCTGAACTGATCAGGGTGGCTTTACAGTTTGGGGATGAAACAAGAGACGATCCTACCGACTTTGTGGCTCCATTCCGAGATGGTGCGTTTCTGAGGATGGGATATTCTGGTCCTTTGGGGGATACTCAGAGACGCAAGGGGTTCTTGCTAGACCAGTGGCGCTTTCTCATGCACGTAATGATCGTGTGTATGTCAGGGAGAAAGGCTGGTACAGATGGCATGGGTGCGACCATGCAGTCGGCGATGACTGCTCTGACTTACAATAAGCGTTACAGCTTTAGTGAGATGATATTCTACGAGATAGATCGTCAGAGAAGAGCGGTGGCGCGTGAGAGATTTCTTATGTATCCAAGATTCATTCAGATGATCTTGAATCACGTTGCTCCAACGTTACCTCAGCGCCGCCCGATCAGATATGTAGAAAGTGTCAGCAAGAGGATCTTCGCCCAGTGCAGATCATCGAGTGTGAGGAGTAAGCCTGAGCTCCGTCCTCGACATACTCCACTATTTGGGTACTTGATCAACCCAGAGTATGTTCCAGCTCATGGGGACGAGTTTCGGGATCCTCATCCACAACAGGCTGGAGCACCTCAACCACCTGAGGTACAACAAGCTATACCTGCTGCTCCTGTTGTGTCACCGGAGGAAAATGTAGACCTTGATGCAGCGTTTGGTGGTCAAGGCTTCTTTGATATGGAACGTGTTGATCCAGAGGAAAATGTGCAAGTCTCGGTTGCACAGGTTTCTAGTGTGGATGTTGCTAGGGCAGTTACGACGGTGGCTGATTCTGATTCGTCAGATGATGATGTGGCTGAAGCGAGACGAATTTTGGTAACACAAGAACGGATTCATGGGAAGAGAAAGAGAGTCGATGATGACAGTGAGTCCGATTTTGAGGAAGAAGTACATCAGTTGGTCCGTAGATCAAGAAGGGAACGGACAGGTGCAGGTTCGGGAGCTGGTGAGAGCTCAAGGGTGGTACGTTTCACTCCACCCGCTCTGTCCGGTATGACCATGGTTCCTACACCATTGCAAGTTACAAGGCCAAGCGCCACAGACGTTCCCGTGGTGGCTACCTCATCCTCATTCGGCCTCCCACCCACTACATTCCATCTATCGACTCCGGAGATTGTATCTTTGCCACCTCTAACTCTTACTCCAACGGAGGTTGTGGCAAGATTCATTGAGTCGACAGTTGTAGCTACTGCAGGGTTGTCAGTTACGATACCACCTGCGATTACGTTTACGCCTACTTCTGAGGTCCCGGTTACAATGGAAATCCCTCCTCAGTACACTCAAGATATATCACATCTGAGGTTTGATTTCGATGCAACCTTATCCGACTCAGAACGAATAGCAGCGCTTGAACGGGTCGTGGCAGAACAATCAAGGGTAAATCTTATCCAGACCCATGCTATTCAGCGCCTCGTTGCAGAGAATCAGATACAATCGTCCCTGCTGATCGAACATGGCAAAATCATTGATGCTTTGAAGGTGTTCTTGGCATCTCAGGGGGAGACGAGCTGTAAGGGTGATGAGCTGAGGACGAAGAAGCGTAATGATCGAGACGATGATCCCAATGCATCGAAAGGTGCAGGTGGAGAGTTGCCAAGAACTGAACAAGCTCTTGGGACTTCCACATCTCAGGGGGAGTCAACAAGTGCAGCGGGCGGTACAGGTGATGATGTGGTGGTCGTGGATGCTGAGGTGGATGATGATGATGTATTACCAGTTGAAGAGATAGAGAAGATTGGTGCAGAGATTGTTATTGATAATGATATTGAAGAGGGAGAGATTATAGAAGAGAATATTGAGCATGAGATTCCGGATGTTGATAAGGCAGATATGAGTAAACATATGGCAAGTGATGAAACGGAATGGGAAGAGCAGCCAAGATGGAAAGAAGGCTACGCTCAGTGGTTCGTAAAAACGAAGAAACCGGCGGTCCCTACTATGTTCAAGAAGAGTTACAACATTAGAGGGTATGCTGAATCGAGAAAGGGGATTATTTGCTGGATATATGATGAGCAGTTGAGGCTCTTTGTGATTAAAAGATATGATGGTGTTCAGTACTTCAAGAGGATGTTGAGATCGTTGAACACGTTGCCTGAGTGTGAAGTGAAGGACTTAGCCAGATTGGGGTTGATAAACAGGAGTGATGATAACATGGCTAGAGTCATTGGAAAGATTGTTTGGAAGGAAAGTATAAAAGAGAAGAAGTTCGAGCTGTTGAAACCACAAAAGGGAAAACTTATTGAAGACAAAGATAGAGGATTGAGAGCAGATGGCAAGCCTTGGATGATTATGAAGTATAAGCCGATCCGGTGTTTAAAAGAAGTGCCGATGAAAAAAATGCCCAAGGATGTGCTCAAAGATCTGAAGTGGTGGTATGTTGATTGTGAAACAGCTGAGGCAGTAATGGAGGACGAAGATGAACAAGAGCTGCTGAGAGTGTATGATCCAATGCATCTAGTGAACTTGTCTCAAGCTAATCTGCAGGTGCTGAATGAGAAGAAAATATTTTATATTCATGCTTGGAAAGAAGAAGCGAAGAAATATCAAAGAGTTGTTTCGGTTTGTGTACGAGAAGGAGTTCATGCTTGAAGATGAAAGATACAAGATTGTTGAAGATTACAAGACACGTGCTTGAAGATAGAGATATGAAGCTACTGCCAAGGGGGAGTCTGTTGGTACATGATGTTAGTAGTTCAGTGTCTAGTTTCTGTAATCGAGTTAGTTGGATTAGTATTTTGTAATAAGCGAAGTTAGCTCACAAGTTCGCTGATTTAGGCGAACTTGTAGAGTAAGCGAAGTTAGTGACAACTTCGCCTAAACATGTTAGGCGAAGTTGTCGTGTTATAAAATCTGTTAGGTTACGGCAGAAATCAAATTGAGAGATCAAGTTGTAACGAGTTATCCAGAGTTTGTGATTGATATCACGTGTTTCCAGTTGCAATACAACGTGTCTTTGTTTATTGTAACGTGTGTTTAATCGTGTTAACGTATATCGTCTTCTACGCTTGTATCGTCTTACGTAGGGATTCCGCACCTACGTAGAACGAGATATTCCGGGTAGATCCTGCTGGGAACCTACAGTTTCTTAAGCCTTTTGGATGCAAATGTTCACTGTTGAACACCAAGAACTACTTAAACAAGTTTCAATCAAAATCCTTGGATTTCTTCTTTGTTGGATATTGTACACACTCAAAGCCTATAGGGTATATGTGAAAGACCATTTGAGTATCATTGAATCATCTGATATAATTTTAATGAAAATCAGTTCAACACAGTTGATGGTGCAACATGGCTGTTTGATCTTGAGAAATTGATAAAGTCCTTCAAGATTTATCCTGAAGACTTTGATGATACTTTCTACAAGACCATTGTGATTAAAGAGAATAGTGGAAAGACATTGGACTTGGAGAATTTGTGGAAGAAGGTTGCTAAAAAAGAAAAGGAATATACATTTATAAAAGGTCCCTCAAGTGAAATTGTTGAACAAGTTAAAGACAATAATCAAGAAAACAATCACAGTCCTGAACAAGATCATGCAGAAAACATTCAAGAAAATAAAGAGGTGCAAATTGATCAAGTTCAGAATGAGGAGAACACAAGCAACCAAACCATTGAAGAAGAAGTTGTAACAACTGCAAGATTTCAACATCTTTTTGAGAGATTGAATATAGGAAACAATGGTGCATCCACTTCGGGACTGAACAATGAAGAAGCACCTGAGTTTCATGATGCTGAGACAGAATTGATCATTAATGAACCAGATCTCGATAAATCAAATCTTGACAAAAATATGTCTGCAGATATGATAGTTCAAACCCCTTATGTTGAAAAGAATCATCCTTCTGAAAACATCATTGGAGATATACATGAAAGAGTTACAAGAAGTCATTCTGAATCTGCAAACATCTGTTTGTACTCCTGCTTTCTATCCCAAATTGAACCATAGAACATAGTTCAATCATTTAAGGACAACAGTTGGGTAGAGGCTAAGCAAGAGGAGTTGGCTCAATTAAGTGATCTACATGTTTGGGATCTTGTTGGCAGGCCAAGAAAGAGATATGCAATTGGAACAAAATGGGTCTTCAAAAACAAAAGGGATGAGAGGGGTATTGTGATTAAGAATAAGGCTAGACTTGTTGCACTTGGATGCCAACAAGAAGAAGGGATAGATTTTGAGGAAGTATTTACACCAGTTGCAAGAGTGGAAGCCATAAGAATTTTTCTTGCTTATGCTGCATCAAAGAATATTAGGGTATTCCAACTTGATGTTAAATCTGCATTCCTAAATGGAAAGATTGATGAAGAAGTGTATGTGACTCAACCACCAGGTTTTGAGGATCCTGTGTATCCTAACAGGGTATATAAGTTAAAAAAAAGCCTTGTATAGATTGCATCAAGCTCCTAGAGCATGGTATGATGAGTTGACAAACCATCTTCTTGAAAATGGTTTCCAAAGGGGATCTATTGACAAGACACTCTTCTACAAAAAGAAAGGATTAGATTTACTACTGCTACAAGTCTATGTGGATGATATCATCTTTGGTTCAACAAAGGAACAAATGTGTATGGAGTTTGAAGGGGTAATGAAATCCAAATACAGTATGAGTTCTATGGGAGAAATGAACTTCTTTCTGGGACTGCAAGTTCAACAAAAAGCTGATGGGATTTTCATTTACCAAACTAAATATGTGCAGGACATTTTGAGCAAGTTCAAATGTCAAGAGTACAAAACAACTTCAACTTCAATGGACACAAAAGAAAAGATGATAGCTGATGAAAAGGGGGAGCCTGTGGATGAACATGAATATAGAGCCAAAATTGGATCCCTGATGTACCTAACTACTACAAGACCTGACATTATGTATGTTGTTTGTGTCTGTGCAAGATTCCAATCAAGTCCAAAAATTTCTTACATGAATGCAGTTAAGAGAATTTTTAGATACTTGAAAGGAAGACCAGACTTGGGGATTTGGTATCCAAAGAACCAGTCTTTTGATTTGATAGCCTACACAGACAGTGATTATGATGGGTGTAACATGAGCAGGAAGTCAACCTCACGTGGATGTCAATTTCTAGGAGACAGGCTGGTGTCATGGCACAGCAAGAAGCAGACAACTGTGTCCATATCAACTGCGGAAGCTGAATACATAGCTGCATCTGCTTGTTGTGCCCAAGTTCTCTGGATTCAGAACCAAATGCTGGACTATGGTTTGAATTTTCTGAACACTCCTATTTTTATTGATAATACTGCAGCATATTTTACTGTTAAAAATCCAGTTCAACATTCAAAGACTAAGCATATTGAAATCAGAATTCACTTCATAAGAGATTGTAATGAAAAAGGTTTGATTGAAATGAAGAGAGTTGATACAAGTGAAAACTTGGCTGACCTATTCACCAAGCCACTTGACAGAACCAGATTCAACTTTCTTTTGAAAGCCATGGGGATGATCAACTCAGATGAGGTCTGATTGAGGATGTGTGCTTAATGTGTGTATCTATGTGCTAACTGATTATTATTGTTTGAGGTCACACACATTGAATGTTGAATGAATATGTTTGAATATGTTACTTGTTTGATTTTAACTGATATGTGCTGAAGTGATTATCTGTGCAACTTATGTGTCATTGATGCTTATGATTGATTGTCAGTTAACTGTTTTGATATTAGGATAAGTAATTTTGAATTTACAAAAATAATTGAATGCTTGTCTGATGTCATGATTGATTTTTTGACTATGTGCTTGATCTGATCTGATGATGTTGTTAGGATTTGTTAGACTATGCATGATGTAAAGTCAGCTTGTTTGTAATGATGTCATTGATGATTATGATCTGATTATGTTATGCTTGTTTTTGTGTCAAAATGTGTTTTCATGTCAAAATGTTAAAGCTAAATTGAAATTGCTATGAAAAACCTTTGAACAAAACTATTTTTGATATACATAGAGAAAGTTGTTAATGGTGTTGAGATATGATAATACTATTAAGTTCAAGCTTTATAGAAGCTTAAAAGAAGGAATTTTCTATGAAAAGTCTCAAGAGTTACTTTTGCTGAAAATTATCTCATTTGCACAAGTTGGAAAGGCATATACTTGTATATGTTGGTCCTGTCATCTGTTTTTAGACTGATAGGATAGTCATTAACCTGGAAAACTGAAGGCATTTGGGGAAATCTTTAACTTGTTTTCTATTCGTTCACTTAAAACTATGTCAATATTTCTGATTTGAAAGGACATATACTCACATATATGTTTGGTCCTGTTGACCACATGTGGTCAAACATGATAGCCATTTACCAGTCAAACAGAAGATATTGGGGTGTCTAAATTTAAAACTATTTTAAATATGGGAAATGATAGTACATTGACTACTTATCCAATCATATGGATTTATTAGGCTAAAAAGGACTCTTAGTACAGTCATTGACATGTATGGTTGCTTTCTCATGATGTGTAAAATCTAAGGTGATATAAACATAAAGGAAGTGTTATGTCTTATGTGGAGTTACATTGTTGTCTATGCATGTTCCTATATAAATCTTTCCAAATGATAGGCAGAAAAGTGATTATCCAGTCATGCACAAGCCTGTTGGTATTTGGTCTTCAAAATGAAAAGACAAATTTACAAGAATGACAAAGAACATCTGTGAACAACATAATTGTTAAATATTTTATCAACCAAAAGTTGATTGATGTTCACAAAACATTTTAAAAGAAAATGAAAACATGAGGGTTAATTCTAGAACTACAGGGGTGTAGGCAATCATATAAGTTCTTTAAACATCCTGAATGAAAGGCCTGTAAGTCCGACTTGCATGGCCTGTAAGTCCAACGTTCAACCTCACATATGTTTGTAGATTTGAAAAGAAATATCTTATAAATTTTCAAAAAATATGTTCTGTCATTAAAATTTTGACCAAATCCAAGGGGTTAAAGTCAAATTGGGGTGATATGGAGAAAGCCAAATAAGCCTTGAGAATAGATAAGGAGCATCATAAAACAACATGTGTTATCCATTAAGAATCATGCACATTAAATGAAATTAATCATATCATCAAGGAAATGAAATTCATGTTAAGACTAGACCTGCTGTTGACCTGTCTATGTTGTCATAATAATGCTGAGAATGAAGTATTGAGAAAGCTACGTAGTCAATATGATCCCATTCTTGAGATCTTTTCAGTTTATGAAAGAAATTGTTTTGAAGAGAAACATAACTGAAATTTGATCTCTAAATGCACCATTTGCTCTTAAACAATGATCTTTAATGATATATAATTGATAAATGTCCTTGACAAGTGGTTTAAGTCAAAAAGAGTTGCATTTTGCCTTAAAAAGGTTGAATAAGTATTTTCCGGCAAGGTGTGATGTTTTCTAACCTCCCCGGGCACAGAACTGTTGAATAAGTATTTTCAGGCAAGGTTTGATGTTTTCTAACCTTCCCGGGGACAGAACTGTTGAATATGGATTTTCGGGTAAGGTTTGATGTTTTATAACCTTTCCGAGCAAACTTAGTCACTTTGGACTAAGGTTCTGATTTTCGGGCAGGCTTTGTAGTATTTTACCTTTTTCGGGTAGAGTTCAGTAATTTACTTAGAACTTAACTTTCCGGGCATGCCTGATTTGTGTATGATTATCCTAGCAAGCTTAGTGGTAACATAGGATTTCCGGGCACGCTTTGGAAATTTTAGACTATAGCACACTTAGGTGTTTTTATGTTTAATTTCATTCCGAGCATGCTATGTGTTATTTGTGGTTATGATTTCTGAAATTACAAGTGTTTCCGGGAGACTTTGTCTTCCAGGCACACTTTATATTCCGGGTACACTATTGCTCCCTCAATATACTTGGTAATTTCAAAATTTGACTTTCCGGGTACACTGTCTGCTAGATATCTTTTTGGGCACACTTTATACTCTAGGAAGGTTATTTGGGTATACTTTTCATAAGAAGGTTGTTCGGGCACACTATACACTAGGAAGGTTGTTCGGGCACACTTTACATCAAAGCATACTTGATTGAATGTATTTCTTATTCTGATAGGGTTTATGCTAGATTGAGTTATTTAATTTATATTTGAGAAATATATATGGGTATCTTATTTGATTCCTAGAAAGGATGCTTATTTGTTGTTTCGTACTTGATTATTTGTCTTGTGATTAAGTTCTCAAGAAATCTGGTATTTCGGGTAAGCTTTCTTCATTATTACTTGACTTTAAATTACATAGCTTGATCAAGCAAGGTTTTTAAGTGGAAGGTACCGGGCAAACTTTGTCAATTTTATAATAAAATTTTACCGGGCAAGGTTTGACATTTTATTTTTATCGGGTAAGGTTTTAAATGGATAAGATTATTATGTTTGACAGCTAATAACTCACTACACGACAAAATGCATTTAAAACCCACTTTCAAAAAGTATATAAGAGGGAGTTAGAGATATTTTTCAACATTATTTTCCCTCTCTCTCTCTCCTTCCACTGCAAACACTAAATCAGCCTAACCGACTTATCGCATTCATCTTAATCATGAGCTTTGATTATGTATTTATATGCTAACACTCTGTCTTTGTGTTTAGGTTATAAGCTTGTCGAAGAACAGGTTCTTGATGATTTTCCTCTCTTTCTTCTTCAATATTATAACTTGAAATTAGGTAAAGTAATAAACTTTATGACTAATTTCCCTTTGAATATGTTTGATTGTGTTTTTCAGATATGGCAGATAATGATCAACCGAAGTATCCCTTTGAGCAGAAGCATAATATGTGTGCCATGTTACAAGTCACTCCTGATAATGAGGAGGTGGCTATGATGATCACGTGGTTGTCAAGATTAAATTTCCGTTTTGCCTTCACCGAGTGCCCTGTCATTTACAGAAATCATTCACTTGATTTCTGGCGCTCAGCTAGACTATATGATGATGTAAATGGTCGAAGGATTGAAGCTACAGTAGCAAGACAAGAAATTCGAATAACGGAACAGTTGATCAGAAGATGCTTGCAGTTACACGATGACGACCACAATCCTATCAACTTCAATACTGATCACCTGCTGAAAATTTTAGAAAAAACGATGGGATACCAGGGGACAGTACATGATGGGCAATTTCAAAAGGGCATGTTCCCTATGATCTACAAAATTCTGATCCATCATGTGATCCAAGGATTTGCCCCGAGGAAGGGATCATGGACTCTGATGAGTCGTGACTTAGCAAATGCAACTATTGCTATCATTTATGATCTACCATTCAACTTTTCCAGGATGTTTTTCGAAGGAATGGTAGGAAATCTGAAGAAAGCTGAGAAGGACAGATTTCTGCAATATCCCAGACTTCAGAAGATAATTTTTAACAGGGAGTTGCATGACTTACCCACTATTGGCATTACTCATGTCCTGCAGAACCCCAATACGTACAGGCGAATTGTAAATCCGGGGAGTGCCAATATATTTAATCCAAACATTCCGTTTGAGATTTTGCCATGGTTATTGAACCATGACTTGGGTATAATGCCAGTACCTGAGCTGAGCTCAGAGGAGGAAGAGGAGGATGATGTTTTGGAAGATGAGGATGAGGATGATGATGATGATGATGATGATGATGGAAATGAAGGAGGGGCTGGAGGAGCCATGATTGTTGATGCACTTGATCAGGGGGAGAAGCAACCGATCCCAAATCCACCATCCACACCTTTGGCACTACAATCACCACAACCACAAGACCAAACCACCCAATCCCCAACCCAAACCTTAACTCAAAGCCAACCTAAACATCAACACAAACATCCCCACCACCAACAAACAGCCCAATCCAAAAAGAACCATTCATTCCAAGCCCAACCCATACTCAATCACCACCCCAACCAATTATAACAACCCAGCCTACCCATATCCAAACTCAAACCACAACTCAAATCCCACCTGAATCATCTACACCACTCACATTTACCATCACTCATACAGAAACCTCTCTAACACCAAACATCAACCCACTACCATCGACTAGTAAAAACATTTTCTCTACCTCACCACCAATAACTTATCCTGCTGACAACCTTTTTTTTCAAAGAAAACTTGATCTAATGTTGGAAAATGGGAGGTTGAAGGAGAGGAATGAGGAGGTAACCAAGGAGTTGCTGTTAGATAAGTTGGCACGTGCAATGCTGAAAATTCAAACCCTGGAGCAGAAGGTTAAGAAGACCTCAGCTGCCCCAAAACAGGGGGGAGAATATAATTGAGCCAACTGATGCCATTGTTAATGTTGAAGATGTAGTGATGGAGGAGGCAAGTGAAAGAAATGTTTATGGTTTGACAAGTATTATGAATGATTATGATGATGCGGAGGAAAGTGAAGAGAGGAGAATGGAGGATGAAGAGTATGAAGGTGATAAATCTGATGTTGGAGAAGAAAATTATGATGTGAATGATGAAGTAATAAATGTTGTATAGAGTGAGGAGAATGATGATGAAGAGGAGACATGGGACGGAACTGAAAAGACAAATGATGAAGAAAATGTGGCTACCACAGAGGTAGATACTGATATTCTGACTGATAATGTAACTGAAGAACTGACTGATGTAATCAATGAAATTGATGCTACTACTAAGAGCTTATACTCACTGAACCTGAAAATGAACAAGAAGAAAGCTCCAAGAGGGTAGAGTATGATCCAGAGTTGGAAGCACTAGAAAAAGAAATTGATGATTACCAACAGTCTTAGGATGAAGAAGATGTAAGGAGGAGATTGGAGAAAGGTAAGGCAAAAGTCTATGAAGAGGAGCCGGTTAGGGCTGATATTGTGAAAGAGAGAGTGTTGGATGAAGAGGAAGAAGCTGCTGCTGCTACAAGAAGAGAGTTTGAAAATGTTATGAGAGAGTCAAGGGACAGGGAAATATTGGCCCAAACCTTGACTCCTGAAGAGATAGCAGTTCAGGAAAAATTGATCAGTCAAGCCAATGTTGCAAATTGATAAATGAAGAAGAGGCTGATGATCAAGATGTTATTGAAGCACTGATTAAGTTAAAAAGAGTTGAGGAAGTAGGCAACTCATTGGCCTTGGTGGTAAGCAAGTTTCAAACTCAAAGTCAACCAGAAAAAGAATCAACTGAGACTGCTGAGCCAACCAATGTGAATATGGAACTGAATGTGGAAGAAGAAATTGGTGAATCAGTTGAAGCTATGTTTGCAAACAAATGGGCTGAACAATTAAGAGAAGATATAAGACATAACCCAAATGAATGGGAATGTGTGGGTGATCCCAAATATGGAAAGAAATACTCAAAAAGAGGGATAAACCAGAATCTTTTGAACCAGCTGAAACAACTGAGTCTGCCAAGAAAAGGAAATGGGATGATAAGAATAACTACTTTGTAGAGACCCTTGAAGATGAGGCAACTCCAATAAGGGAAATACCCTTGAAAAATTTAAGGCCAGATGAACATGTACAAGGAGTGCCTAATGTACCAATCCCTGAAGATCCAACTCCAGATGAACCCAAAATAGATGTTGTTAATGAAACAACAAAGGAGGAGGATGACTCTGATGAAACTGATAATGACAATGATAATGATCAGGGAAAAGGTGCTGAAACTGCAGATGTTGTGCTCCCATAAGTCACAATGACTAATGAACAAAGGGAAGACATTGAGCAAAGCATGTTGGATGCTAAAAGGAAAAATCCTTTGATTGTGAAATTGAGAAGCTATGGCATAAGCTTTGAGTCCCTAGCTGATTTGTTGATGATGAGCTAGAGAAAAGATTGAACAAAGAAAGGGACACAATTGAGAAGTTGATTCAGTAGAAGAATATGGATGCCCTGAAATACAGAGATTACTTGAGAAAGGATGGGTACTTTGAAAAAAGACTTATCTCACTTCAATATTGAAAATTTGAAAGAAGCCTATGAAAGCAAAAGAGAAGAAATAAAAGAAAAATTTGTAAAGGAAAATGATGAGGCTGAAAAGCTAAAGCTTTGAAAGAAAAATTTGGAGGAAAATGTGGTTACTTGTTGGAGAAAGGGATGAAGCCAGACATGGTTGGAAATCTTGATAAAGCCACTGTTGAATCAATCTTTAATAACATGAAAAGAAAGGAAAAATTTAAAAGATTGCAACCTGAATCATCAGCTGAACAAACAAGGAAAGCTCAAGCTGAACAAGAACCCCCTGCCAAGAAAAGAAAAATCATGACACTCAGGGATAAGCAAAAAGCTCAAGCTGAAAAGGAAAAATCAAAGGAAGCAACTGTTGTTGAAACCTCAATTCCAAAAGAACCAAAACCTGAACCTGTTGATGAACCCATTGTTCCTTGGGAAAATGATGAAATGATCAAAATCTTAAGAGGTATAATGATAAACCAAAGAGGAATGGATATAGAGACATTTAATGCACTTGAAAAGGAATACTTGAAAGAACTCTTCTATTTACAGAAGGCTGAGTGGGAAAAGGTTTTGTTGGAGGGTGATAACCCTAGAAGCTTTGTTGAAGGCAGATTAATACCTGCAGGACTGATGAAAAACAGAAGATTAGTCAATATGATGATAAGGCTGTGCAAAGATGCAAATGAAAGACTTGCAGATTTAATCCCTCTTCCTGCTGAATTCATTGAGGGAATGTATAAGAAAGCTTTTTCTATAAATAGGCCTAGCAAACCTATGAAGTCTATTCCATTCAGGCCTCCAATCTCAAGAAGATATCCACAAGCCGGTAGAGGTGAATCTAGTAGGGATGGATCCCAAAGAACAACAAGACCACAATCCATGTGGATCTTCCAAGAACACTCTACTATGATTCAGTCTTTGGTTCTCTGAAAGTAATTATGTAAAGTAGACAGCTGAGAGACATAGTTGTAAGAAGTGATTTTGCTGAATACACTCAAGAAAAACTGGAAAGAATGGCCACACTTAATCTGTATGATTATCGAGACAGAAATAAGATGGCTGGAAGACAGCAGAATGATCTCTCTAAGTATTTAAGAGATGAAGCTGACAGGGGATTCCCATTCTTAAAGGAAAAGATAAGCTAGAGAACGACTCAACTTAACAAAGCTAGAAGGAATGCAAAGTTGAAAAAGATGGACAGTGCTGAACTGTATTACAAGTTGAAAGTCAAAGATAAGAATCCTTTGTCAAACATGAATGCCTGCATAAGCTCAGAAAGAAGAATGACACGCCCTAATTACACAGTTCAGAAAAATGGCATCATAGCTGAGATTGAGTATAAAGAAAATGATGGTCATTATGTGCTTAGAAACTCTAATGGGCGTATATTGGGGATAATTAGAAGAGCTACACCTGACTTATTTACACATTGAAGATCTAATGGATATAAGGGATATGGTAATTCCTGAAAGTCACACTCACTACCAAATCCTAGATATCTTCAGGCAAAGGGCAGCAACTGTGATTGTAAATCGAAGACAAGTCGCTCACAATGCAAGGAGAAGACAAGATTCTTAGAATAGCCTTTAATTTATAATGTCTTCGGACAGTCTTTGATTATGTAATCTTTTGATGTTTTTGAATATGCAATTTGACTTTAATTTGATGTGTATTTTCAATTATGTGTAATGTAACCAAAGAGGTGTTTTGGGACAGCTGAGGTGTTCCAATCTAGGGGAGATTGTTGAGTCAAGATTTAACCTCAAATGATCAAACTGAAGATTGGAATCTTCTCAACCTCCTCAGATATCGCTAAGTATGGAATCGGGCACACCTCAGAACATCCGAGGAAGGTTTTACTTAGCCGAGAAGGATATCTTGCCTACCGGGCAGGGTTACCTTAAAGAAGTCTTCTTTAGTGGATATCCGGGCAGGGTTCACTCTTTAGTGTATACCCGGGAAAGGTTCACTATATCAAGCAGGTTTGTTCTTCATAGCCGAGTAAGGTTTACTTCAGAGTAAGCTCTTGGCTAACCAAGCTCAGGAAACCAAGTGTTTTGAAGATCGGGCAAGGTATTCATTAATAAGAATGGTCCGAGTAAGCTTGATGTATAATGAAAATATCTCAAGTAACATCGGGCATGATTCAACTCAAGCAGGGTACAGTGCTCCCAAGCATACTTTGCTAATAAGCTAATTCCAAACAAGGAGTTGATGGGACCATTGAAGAACAAGGTTGCTTGTAAGTTTATGTCGGGCAAAGTCTGATATAATCAAGAAGATTGAAGTCTGCTTGGTGAGTATTTTCCTTTGGAAAATATTCCAAATAAAGCATACCCGGAAAACTGTTCCCGGACACACTTCATGGTTATCAAGTCTACCAAGGAAGGCAGAGCACAAAGTCTACTCGGAGAATTTACTTCTACAAAGCCTACCCGGAAGACTTATTTTACACTTAGAATAGCTTTGAATATGTAATTTGAATATGTACGTTATATTTAGGGTTTCTAGAAAGAATGACAGTTGTAAAGGAGGTGTCAGGCCTATAAGAGGAATATTTAGGGCACGCCTCCTAACAGCGGCTGAATACGAAATTAGAAAGAAAATTTTGTGAGTGTCAGCTGCTCTTAGAAACGTACGGAAATAACTTTCCCATCAAGAAACCCTAGATAGATTATCATTTGTATGATTAATATTATATAAATGGAAATCTTTTGAGTGAATCTTGTGTGTTAGTTATCTTTGATTAACTGTTCAGCAACCAAATCGTTTGTTGTCGATTCCGCCTTTATCAAACGGTTTTCTTTCTAAATATAGCAACCCGTCATTAACTATCTTGTCAAAACATTTTTGTGTGAGTTATGATTTAATTTGTTAACGATCTATCAACAATCAGGGACCTGACATTGATTGACGATGTGAATGGCCGAAGAATAGAAGCCACTGTTGCTAGTCATGAAATATGAGTGGATGAAGGTGTGATTCGAAGATGTCTACAATTGAATGATAATAACCCTAATCCGATCCATCTTACAACTGCTCAACTATACAAGATTTTTGTCAAGTGTATGGGTTATCAAGGGAATACAAAAGATGGGCAATTCCAAAAGGGGATGTTCCCTACTATTTACATATTCTTGATACACCACATTATACATGGTTTTGCACCGAGGAAAGGGTCATGGACCCTCATGAGCAGAGATTTGGCAAACGCCACTGTTGCATTATTATTTGGCTATCCGTTCAACTTCTCGAAGATGATATTTGATGGATTAGTTCAAAATTTGGAAAAACCCATCAAGCAGAAGTTTTTAGCCTATCCGAGATTCCTTCAAATAATTTTTAATCAAGAGTTGGAGAACTTACCAACTACAAGAATCACACATATTCTCACAAAATCCTAACACATTTAAAAGAACTGAAAATCTGGCTAGCACAAGCAGATTTGATCCAGAGGAAATGTATGAGGATCTACCCTGGTTAATGATTGATGATACTGATACCCCAGTTGAATGTGCTATTGTCTGAAGATGAAGTGCATGTTGATAAAGGTAATAATGAGGATGATGGAGATGATGACAGTTCGGATGATGGAAATAATGATGATGATGCTGGCAATATGGAAGGAGAAGATGCAAACATTGAGGTACTTGTACAACCTAAGGGGGAGCAACAAATTATTCCAGATCAAACTTCATCCATTGTCCACACCCATCAATCACCACCACCCACACCAATTGCCTCACCACCACAAACACCACCTACCAACAACCCAATTCAAACAGATACATTCATTCCTAGTCCACCTCCCACCCTAAACCAATCACCACCACCCACACTAAACCAAACTCCACCACATTCCTCTCCAATACTAAATGACCAAATAACTGAATCACCACCCACTCACATGCCTATACAACCCCAACCTGAATCCCAACCTCAAACCCAAACCACAACTCAAACCCCACCAGAATCAACCACACCACATACATTTACCATCACCCACCAGAACACTGTCATTACCAAACATCAACACACTACCCTCCACCAGTGAAAATAATTTTGAAAAAGCAAATCCAGTCATCACTCAAACTACCCAACCAGATAACTCTGAACCTGAACCATTTCACATATCACCACCCACTACCCTTCCCAACATTTCAGGCCTCTACAAAAGAAATTTTGAATTGATTATGGAAGTTGTGAAGTTGAGGAATGAGAATGAAGGGTTGAGTATGGAGAATGAAGAACTGAAAACACAATTGGACCTAGCTCAATCCAAAAATTTAAACCCTGGAGCAGGAGGTTAAGAAGACCTCAGCTGCCCCAAAACAGGGGGAGAATATACATGAGCCAACTGATATTGATGGTACTGCTGGTACTGAAGATGTTGAAATGGCGGATAAAGGAGTTAAAACAATTGTGTTGATGGTTTGACTTGTTTGTTAAATGCATATACTGATGATGACGATAGTGAAGAGAGGAGGATAGCTGAAAATGATTATGAGGCAGATTTTTTTGAAAGGGAAGAGCAAAATTATGATGTGAATGATGAGGTGATGCATGTTGTATGGAGAGACGATGATGATGATGAGGTGAGAGGAGAGGAGATAGGGGATGGAGTTGAGAAGGAGACTGAGGTTCAAAATGTATTGACAAATGTTGAAGAAAATGTGGCTACCACAGATGTAATCAATGAAGATAATGCTGCTACTGAGGAGCCTACTCCAGCCGAACCTGAACCTGAAAGATCCAAGAGGGTAGAGCATGATGAGGAGATGAATGAGCCGGACAGGGACATTGATGATTTCCCACCAGAAACTGAGGAAGATTTGAAAAGAATATTAGAAAAGGGTAAGGTAAAGGTCTATGAAGAAGAGCCTGTAAAGGTAAGTGTTGTTAGAGAAGGGGGAGAAGAAGATGCAGCCACTGCTGCTGCCAGGAAAATGCAACAAGACATAAATGAAACATCGGAGAGGGAACGCATTGCCCGAACCATGGATCCATTGGAATTGGCAGAGCATGAGGTTCTAATTGATCAAGCCAACATTTCAAAAGTTCTAAATGAAGAGGAGGCTGATGATCAAATTGTTATTGAGACTCTAATAAATCTGAAGAGAAATGAGGAAGTGGATAATACACTAGCCTTGGTGTTGAGCAAATTCAATCAGCCTCAAAATGAAACTAATTCAAAAGATGAGTTAGAAAAGAATATGAATATAGATTTAAACTTTGAAGAAATTGGTGAGTCAGTTGAAACAATTTATGCAAACAAATGGGCTGAACAAGTGAGAGAAGATATCAGAAAGAACCCATCTGATTGGGATTGTGAAGATGATTCTAGGTATGGAAAGAAATATTCAAGAAAAAGAAAAACCTATGATCAAGCTGGGGAAGATGAATCAGTCAAGAAGGGGAAACATGATGAGAAGAACAAGTATTTTGTTGAAACCCCTGATGAGCAAGGAAGTCCTATTAGGGCAATTTCTTTACAAACCCTAAAACCAGGAGAAATGGTTGAGGGAGTACCAAATGTCCCAATCCCTGAAAATCTAACTCCTGATGAACCAAAGATTGATGCAGTAGATGAATCTACAGAGGAGGAGGATGAATCTGATAATGATGATGAAAGTGATTAGGGAAAAGGTGATGACAATGCCAATGTTGAGGCTCCTGAAGTATCAATGACTGAACAACAAAGGAGAAGCATTGAGCAGAGTTTGATGGATGCTAAGAAGAAAGATCCTTTGGTTATGAAATTAATGAGTTTTGGAATAAGCTTTGAAACTCTATCTTCTTTGAATGATGATAAGCTGCAGGAAAGATTGAACAAAGAAAGGGACACTATTGAGAAGTTGATACAGCGGAAGAATAGAGATGCCCAGAAAAACAGAGATTATTTGAGGAAACATGGGTACTCTGAGAAAAATTTATCACACTTCAATATTGAAAAGTTAAGAGATGCTTACATCAGCACCAGAGAAGAAGTAAAAGAGAAGTTTATGAGAGAAGATGAGGAAGCAGAAAAGGTTGAGGCCTTGAAAAAGAAGTTTGATGGAATGTGTGGATATTTACTGGAAAAAGAGATGAAACCTGATATGGTTGAAAGCTTGGACAGAGCTACAGTTGAATCAATCTACTCAAACATGAAAAGAAAAGAAAAATTCAAGAGGGTGCAACCTAAGCCATCTATTGTACAGTCAAAAGGAGATCAAGAGAAACCCAATGCAAAGAAAAGAAAATTCATGACACTCAGGGAGAAGCAAAAAGGCCAAGTTGAAAAAGAAAAATCAAGAGAGGCAATTGCAGATGAAACCCCAATCCCAATGGAAATGAAGCCTGAACCATTTAATGAACCTATTATTCCATGGGAAAATGAAGAAATGATTAAAATCTTAAGGGGTATAATGGTGAATCAAAGAGGAATGAATGTATATACGTTTAATGCCTTAAGCAGAGATGATTTGAAAGAACTGTTCTATATTCAAAAGACTGAGTGGGAAAAAGTTTTGTTGGAGGGTGATAACCCCAGAAGTTTTGTTGATGGTAGATTTGTACCAGCAGGACTGATGAACAATCCAAGAATAGTCAACATGATTATTAAGCTGTGCAAAGATGCAAATGAAAAATTCGCAGATCTCATCAATCTTCCTGCTGAATTAATTGAGTCAACGTATATGAAATCTTTTGCTATATCTAGGCCTAGCTAACCTATGAAGTCTATTCCATTTAGACCTCCTATCTCAAGACAGCACATATCAGCAGGCAGAGGAGAGTCAAGTAGAACTGGATCCCAAAGACAAACAAGACCACAATCAAATGTGGATCTTCCAAGAATTCTCTACTTTAACTCAGTCACTGAGTCTTTGAAGGTGATTATGGAAAGCAGACAGTTGAGAGACATAATTATCAGAAGTGATTTTGCTGAATACACTCAAGAACAATTTGAGAATATAGCCACACTTAATCTATATGATTATCATGACACAGACAAGTTGGCTGGGAGACAGAAGAATGACCTCTCTAAGTATCTCCATGATGAAGCTGACAAGGGATTCCCATTCTTAAAAGAGAAGAAAAGCTGGAAGAAGACCAAGCATGACCGAACAAGAAGGGCTACAAAGTTGAAAAAGATAGCCAATGCTGAATTGAACTACCAGCTTTCAGTAAGAAATAGAAATCCCCTGTCAAATTTGAATACCTGTATAAGCACTGAGAGGAGAATGACACGCCCTAATTACACAGTTCAGAAGAATGGCATAATAGCTGAAATTGAGTATAAAGAAAATGATGGTCACTATGTGCTTAGAAATTCTGATGGGCTTATTTTGGGAATCATTAGAAGAGATGAAGACCTGACCTATTTTCACAATGAATATCTAAGAGATATAAGGGATTTGAACATTCCTGAAAGTCACACTCATTATCAAATCCTTTCTATCTTTAAGCAAAGGGTAGGAATTGTGATTGTGAATCGAAGACAAGCAGTCTATGACGCAAGTAGAAGACAAAATTCATAGAATAGGCTTTGCTATGTAATGTCTTCGGTCAAAATTCTTATTATGTAATTGTTTATCTTTTGAATATGTAAAAGTTGACTTTAATTTGATGTGTATTTTTAACTATGTGTAAGTAACTGTAAAAGTTTTTTGGGACAACTGAGGTGTTTCAATCTAGGGGGAGATTGTTGAGTCAAGATTTGACCTAAAAACGATCATAAGGAAGATTGGAATCTTCTCAACCTCCTCAGAAATCACTAAGTATGGAACCGGGCATACCTGAGATATCCGAGCAAGGTTTTACTTAGCCGGGCATGATATTTTGCCAATCCAGCAAGGTTATCTTCAAGAAGTCTTCTTTAGTGCATAACCGAGCAGGGTTCACTAGTTAGTGTATACCCGGGCAGGGTTCACTGTGTCTAGCAAGTTTGTTCTTCATAGCCGAGTAAGGTTTACCCCATGTAAGCTCTTGGCTAACCAAGCCCATGAAGCCAAGTGATTGGAAGATCGGGCAAGGTATTCATCAATAATACAGTGGTCCGAGTAAACTTGATGTAAGTAATGATATATTCCAAGTAACATCGGGCAGGGTTTAGCTCAAGTAGAGTACAGTGCCACCGGGCACACTTTGCTAATAAGCTATTTCCTAGCAAGGAGTTAAGGGACCATGGAAGAACAAGGTTACTCGTAAGATATCTTCGGGCAAAGTCTGACAAGGTCAAGAAGATTGAAGTCTACCCGGTGAAAGTTAAAAGTCTACCTGGAAAGTATTCCTGAACAAACTTCAAGGTTACCAAGTCTACCAAGGCGGAGCATAAAGTCTACTCGGAGAAGATTACTGCAATGCCTACCCGGAAGACATGTTTTACACTTAGTATAGTTTTGAATATATAATTTGAATATGTATGTTAGATTTAGGGTTTCTAGATGGAATGACAGCTGTCTTGAGGTGTCAGGCCTATAAAAGGAATACTTAGGTCACGCCTCAAGTAGCGGAAGGACAGCAGACAACATAGACATTTAAGAGAGAATATTTGTTATGACAGCTGTCAAAGAATAGTATATGAATGGAAACCCTAAAATCGATTATCATTTGTATGATTTATATTATATGAATGGAAATCTTTTGAGTAATTT
This sequence comes from Bidens hawaiensis, assembly GCF_021521415.1. Lineage (NCBI taxonomy): Eukaryota > Viridiplantae > Streptophyta > Magnoliopsida > Asterales > Asteraceae > Bidens > Bidens hawaiensis. The sequence continues at coordinate 83,388 of NW_027497582.1, forward strand.
TTGTGTGTTAGTTACCTATTATAAATCTTTTAGCAACTACATTGTTTGTTATTGATTCCGCCTTTAACAAACGGTTTTCTTTCCTAAAATAGCAACTGTCATTAACTCGCTTGTCGACACATTTAATGTGTGAGTTATGACTTGATTGTGATTGTGAGTGAATATTTGGGACCGACAAAACCCTGAATGATGTGATGAATCGCAAATCGATATAACAAGGGAAACATTCCTTTCTGAAATCACCCTTCATGAACAGTCCCCTGATACCCCATCATTTGACTAAATATTCTGAAAAGTTAAGCAGTTGTCAAATGAAGTGAATCTGGGTTATCATCGTTCAATTGCAAGCATCTTCTAATTACTCCTTCATCTATCTAAATTTCTTGGTTTGCAACAGTGGCTTCGATCCTCTTTCCATTAATATCATCAAAGAATATCGCTGATCGCCAAAAATCAAGTGAGTGATTTCTGTAAATCGTAGGATATTCAGTCAAAGCAAAATTAATATTGGATCGTTGTAGCCATCTTATCATCACTGCAACTTCTTCATTTGACGGAATTACTTGCAACAAGGCACACATGTTGTGCTTGTGCTCAAAAGGATATTTTGGTTGGTTATTATCCGCCATATCTGAAAAACATAATCAAGCACATTCAAAGTAGAAATTAGACCTAAAGTTCATACCTTTAAGCAATTTCAAGTTATAATTTTGAAGAAGAAAGAAAGAGATGTCATTAAGAACCTGTTCTTCGACAAGTTTATAACATACACATAAACATGAATAATCAGAGCCCATGATCACTTAATGGTGATCGGAAAACAGTTAATTAACGCTTACCGAGTCGGATTGTGAGGGCTGATTAATTAGGGTTTGAATTATTATGAATGCGATAAGTCGGTTAGTTTCTTTAGAAAGCAATCAGTGGAAGGAGAGAGAGAGAGAGAGAGAGAGAAAAATAATTTTGAAAAACTTCTCTCACTCCCTCTTATATACCTTTTGAAAGTGGGTTTTAAATGCATTTTGTCATTTAGTGAGTTAATAGCTGTCACATAATATCTTATCCATTAAAAGTTTTAACACCTAAAAACCTTATCCCATAAAAGTTTAGTATCAAACCTTGCCTGAAAATGTTCAATATAGAGTATACAAGGTTTGCCCGATATCTTCCACATGCAAAGCTTGCTCGATTCAGTCAATTTAAGAATTTTTATTAAAAGTATATTTTAAATTTTATGAAGAAAGCTTACTTGAGATACAGGATTGCTTGAGAACTGAATCACATAACGAATAATCAAGTATACAATATCAAGTAGGCAACCTTTCTAGGAATCAGTTAAGATGCCCGAATAAATATCTCAAACATACTTCTAACCTTACCCGATAAACATTAACAATTTAGCACATACCTTACCCGAATGACTTATCCTATCGCAAACCTTACCCGAAAATTATTCATAACTCAGTCGAGTATACTTTGATGCAAAGTACGCCCGAAAACCTTCAAGAAATACAAAAGTGTGCTAGAAGTGGATTCCTAACACAAGTATATTAAGTGAACATTTGGAAACAAAGTGTTCCTGAAATATAAAGTGTGCCCGGGAAACAAGGTTTACCCGAAAACACTTGAAATTTCAAAGAATCATAATCACAAAAACACATAGCTTGCTAGAAATGCAGTTAAACAATAAAACAAACACCTAAGTGTGCTATAAAGTTCAAAAACACTAAAAGCTTGCTAGAATCACATCCAATCACAAAGCTTGCGAGATTGACTTAAAACAACCTATAAAAAGTTATCAATCAATTAAAGCTTGCTAGTGAACAGTAACATATCACATAGCTTGCTAGTAAATAGTTGTACTCCTAAACCAAACAATAAAGTATGCTAGACAATACAGACTATATAAGAGCATGCTAGAATTATCATATTTAACATATAAGATGCAAAGCTTGCTAGAAACAAATCAAATTTCTTACTGATCAGTTGAGTGTGCTAGTAAAACTTGAACTTGTTAATGCTTGCTAGTAACACCATATTCAAATATCAAGTATGCTCGGGAACTTAACTAAACAGTTAAGTCTACCCGAAAAACTTCAAATCATCAAGGCATACCCGAAAATAACAAACTTAGATAAAAACATCTAAGTGTGCCCGTAGAGGTTATAAAACATCAAACCTTACCCGAAAATACATAATCAGCCTTTTGTAGGTAAAATGCAAGTATGTTTTACTTAAACCATAACATGAACATAATTTTTCAATAAAGATCATTGTTTAAGAGCAAATGGTGCATTTAGAGATCAAATTTCAGCCATGATTCTTTTTAAAACTATTTCATTCTTTTGCTGAAAAGATCTCAATAATGGGATCATATTGACTAAGTAGCTTTCTCAATACTTCATTCTCAGCATTATTATGATAACTTAGACAGGTCAACAGCAGGTCTAGACTTAACATGAATTTCATCTCTTTGGTGATATGTTTAAGTTTCATTTAATATGCATAATTCTTAATGGATTCACACACGTTGTTTTCTGATGCTCCTTATCTATCCTCAAGGCTTATTTCACTTTCTCCATATCACCCCAATCTGACTTTAACCCCCTGGATTTGGTTTAAAAACTTTTAATGACAAAACTTATTTAATTGATTTTTCTTTTCAATCTGACAAACATATTTGAGGTTGAACGTTAGACTTATAGTTTATACAGACAAGCCTTTCATTCAGGATGTTTAAAGGACTTATATTATTGCCTCCACCCCTGTAGTTCTTTTATTAACCCTCATGCTTGCATTTTTCTCAAAAACTTGTGAACATTGATCAACTTTTGGTTGATAAAATATTTTAAAGTAATTTAGTTCAAATTTGTTCTTTGTCATTCATTATAAGATATTTCATTTTGGGAACAAAATACCAACAGGCTTGTGTATGACTGGATAATCACTTTTCTGCCTATCATTTGAAAAGATTTATCTAGGAACATGCATAGTCAACAATGTAACTCCCCACAATTCTTAGCAGTTTCTTTATGTTTATATCACCTTAGATTTTACACATCATGAGAAAGCAACCATACATGTTAATGACTGTACTAAGTACCCTTTTGGCCTATTAAATTCATATGATTGGCTAAGTAGTCAATGTACTATCATTTCCCATAATTAAAACAGTTTTAAATTCAGACACCCCAATTTCTCTCATTTGTCAGGTAAATGGCTATCATATTTGACCACAAGTGGTCAACAGGATCAAACATATATGTTAGTATATGTCCTTTCAAATCCGAATTATTGACATAGTTTTAACTGAATGAATAGAAAACAAGTTACAATTTGCCCCAAATGCTTTCAGTGTTCCAGGTTAATGGTTATCCTTTCAATCTGAAAACAGATGACAGGACCAACATATACAAGTATATTCCATTCCAACTTGAGCAAATGACATATCTTAGAAAATGTAACTTTTTGAGACTTTTCATTGAAAATCCTTTTAAGCTTCTACAAAGCTTTGAACTGAATAGTATTATCATATCTCCACACCCTTTTATTTCTGAAAACCCATTTTGTTCCAATAGCATATCTATTTCTTGGCCTGTCAACAAGATCCCAAACATGTAGATCTCTGAACTGAGCCAACTCCTCTTGCATTTCTTTGAACCATCTGTTGTCTTTGAGTGCTTGAACAATGATCTTTGGTTCGATCTGAGATAGAAAGCAAGAGTACAAACAGATGTTTGCAGATTCAGAATGACTTCTTGTAACTCTTTCATGTATATCTCCAATGATGTTTTTAGAAGGATGATTCTTTCAACATAAGGGGTTTGAACTATCATATCAGCAGACACATTTGTGTCAAAATTTGATTCATTGAGATATGGTTCCTCAATGATCAATTCTGTTTCAGCATCATGAAATTCTGGTGCATCTTCATTATTATGTCTTGAAGTGGATGCACCATTGTTTCCCATATTCAATCTCTCAAACAAATCTTGAAACCTTGTTGTTGATACAGCTTCCTCTTCACTTGTTTGGTTGCTTGGGTTTTCCTCATTTTGAACTTGATCATTTTGCACTTCTTGATTGTCTTGAATAATATATGCATGATCTTGTTCTGGACTGTGACTGTTCTCTTGATTATTGTCTTGAACTTGTTCAACACTTTCACCTGAGGTACCCTTTATAAATGTATAATTCCTTTTCTTTACTGGCAACCTTCTTCCACAACTTCTCCAATTCCAATGTTTTCCCACTTTTCTCTTCAATCACACTGGTCTTGTAGAAAGAATAATCAAAGTCTTCAAGATAAATTTTGAACGACTAGATCAATTTTTCAAGGTTAAACAGCCATGCTGCACCATCAGCTGTGTTGAACTGATTTTCATTAAAGATTATGCCAGATGATTCAATGACACTCAAATGGTCTTTCACATATACCCTATAGGCTTTTGAGTGTGTAGAATATCCATCAAAGAAGCAATCCAAGGATTTAGCTTGAAACTTGTTTAAATAGTCCTTGGTGTTCAAAATTGAACATTTGCATCCAAAAGGCTTGAGAAACTTGATGTAGGGTTTTCTATTTAAGAATATTCCATATGAAGTCTTGTTGTGTCTTTTGTTGAGAAGTACCCGGTTCTGAACATAGCATGTTGTGTTAATGGCTTCAGCCCAAATGTAACTGGTAGGTTAGCATCTGCAATCATGGTTCTTGCAGCTTCAGTGAGTGTTCTGTTTCATCTTTCTGCAAAATCATTCTGTTCAGGAGTTCTAGGAGCTAAGAATTGCTGAAGTATTCCTTTTTCTGCAAAAAATTCTTCAATCACTCCATTTTTGAACTCAGTACCATTGTCACTCCTCATCACTTTAACCTTCTTATCTAGTTGATTCTCAATCCTTGTCACACAACCCTTAATAAACTCTGCAGTTTCATATTTTGTACTTATGAAATAAACCCAATTATATCTTGAGTAATCATCAATGATCACCAGACAATATCTTTTCTTACCTATGCTTGGGACACTCAGAGGACCAAAGAGATCCATGTGAAGTAATTCAAACACTTGATCAGTTGAATTGATGAGTTTTGTCTTATGAGATGATTTGTGCTGCTTGCCTTTTTGGCATGAAATACAATTATCTTCCAGTTTGAACTCCCTTGTAGGTAAGCAATTACATACTTACCCTTCACAAGTTTGTTCATGTTCTTCAAATTCACATGACACAATTTCCTATGCCACAATTTTGAGTCGTTTTCAGTGGCTTTGGAAACAAAACATGTACCACCTCTTGAAACATCTTCTTTCATGTTGAGCTCATATAAGTTGCCATTTCTAGGTGCCATCATCATAATCATGTCAGGTGGGATCACAAATTTATACCTTAAAATGAAACAATGAGTCATCAAAACCAACTTTATAACCCTTATCACACATCTGTGATATGCTCAACAGGTTATATTGTAGTCCCTCAACATAGAACACATTATCAAATGATACTTTTCCATTTGTTAATATTCCTTGTTGGTGCATGGTGCCAGTAGTTCATTTATCTCGTGTCTATTTGTGTCTGTAATAGTTAGACTGTTCTGATTATGTTGAACTTGTTAGTTTGTGTATGTGTTTAAACGAACTTGGGAAAGAAGCGAAGTTAGGACAACTTCGCCTAGCATGTTAGGCGAAGTTGTCGTGATATATATTCCTAACTTCGGCTTACTTTTAAAAAGATTTTTGACGGCTGGTTTTGTGACACTCTGGTGTTAAGTGTTTTCGTTGATTGGTTATTACTTTGCCAATATAACAAATATTCTCTTATATACTCGTGTGTTTGCTTGTCATTAACGTGTTTATCGTCTTAGCACTCTTATCGTATACGTAGGGGATTCCGCACCCTCGTGTTACGAGATACTCCTGTGTAGATCCGGCTGGGAACCTACATTCCTTTTTCCACTATCTTTCCTCCATTCTTATCACTGCCAAATGCCACTGGACCTTCAAACTTCTCTTCATAATTAACAAGTGACCTCTTGTCATAAGTCATGTGCCTAGAACATCCACTATCCATATACCACACTTCATTCAGTGTAGTGGACTGTTCCTGCACAAATCAATGAAGTTGATTAGTTAGGTGATGAAGTGCAAGCTATTTCAACTTGCAAAACATTAGTTTCATTTTCAGTAACAGCATTGGGTGTGAGTGTTATGGGTTCAGGATCATCATGTGTTAACTCAAAATTATCTGAATTGTCAGTTTCATAACCACACTCTCTTGGAGTTTTCACAAATGAAGTTGTGTTCTTACATTCTCCAGATGCACTATCATCTTCTAGCACAACATAATCTTTCTCTTTTGAATAATCTCTTACATCAGCTATCTTATCCATCTTAACTTCAACCTTAGGTTTCCAAAGGAATCCTTGAGGTTAATAGCCATGTTTCACCCGAAACTTTTCATCACCAGTAAGTTCAGTTGGTTTCTTTCTAGGAAAGATACCCCTGTTTCTTATTTTTTTCACTACTTGATGATCCTTGAGAATCATCATACTTGACTGATTGTGTGTCTTGTTTGGGGATAATTCTCAAGGGTTGAAAACTATTTTTCACAACTTTCTCAGACTTCTTAGGAGACATACTTCTCTTACTGATTTAGTCACATGTTTCTATGTCTTGACATCAGTTTTCTTTTCTTTCTTTGTCTCTTCAGCTGATTTCAAACCATCTTCACTTATGGTTTCATTTCCACACACCTTTCCTTTTCCCAGGTATGCATCATACTTTTGCTTGTACAAAACAAAGTCTTGTCCACACTTTGTTTCATCTGGGACATGAAAAGGCTTGAATTTGAATTTCTCATTACAAGAGTCAGTGTGGTGACTATATTCATCACATTTCTTACACCAAACTTTTCCCTTGTATTTATCATGATCACTTCCTTTCTTGAACCTTTCACTAGGTTTAGGTGCTTTGACTCCAAGAGTCTTCTGATTCTTTAAACCATGAAAATCAATTGAGAAGGGTACAAACTCCTCAATCTTAATGTCTTGTCTTTCAATTTTGCTTTTGACAAAGACAATCTTCTTCATAATCATGGGTTCTTCTTCTATGCTTTCTTTATGTCTTGACTGCCTCTTTTCATATCTTCTAAAGTTTCCACTTCCCCAATATCAAACACCTCATAACTAGAGAAAACTGGGTAAACTGAGATAAAGTTTTCAACGTCAACAGTTTCAGTCACCTTTTTCTTGTTGTTGTATTTTATCCTTTCCAACAAAGCCTTGCTTGGTGGCCTTACTGCATTGTAGCTTACCTTCTTCTCACATATGTCAAAAGACACATGCTCTCTCTTCATTCTTTCATTCTGTTTCTTCATTCTTGGTGTGACAGGTGGATACAATAGAAGTTTTTTAATTGATTCTGGTTTCTTCAATCTTCTACCCCTTTCAGCAGCTTTGATTTCTTCATCAGTGATCTGATCACTCAAGTCACTTAAGTCATCTGCATTCAGATCATCAGAATCAAAATCATCTTCTGAGACTTGCACTCCAATTGACTTTTCTTCTTTCACTTCCTCCTTTACCACAAATTCTCCTTCGTCATTCACCTCAACATTCTTGTAAAGATCAATAAATTCTTCTTTGTCTTTAAAGACATCTCTGAATTGTTGTAGATATGCATCTCTCTTATCTTTGTCAACTTTGGGCATAAAGTTGTTGTTGAATGGTGGTGGAACTGCTTTGTATTTGTCTTCCTCTTTCAGTTGTTCCAAAATCCCACAAATGTTTCCTATGGAGACCAACTTTTTCAAAAATTCATTCTCCATTTGCAGTTTTGTGTTCTACACTTTTTCTTCAACAATCATATTCTTCAGTCCATCTATCTCAGTGATGTATCTCTTTTGAGCTCTATAACTGATCATAAAATCATCTTCCAAACTCTTTATTTTCTCTTCATTAATCAAATCACTTGCCTCATATCCATTAATGATACTTTGTTTCCTAAAACACTCACCCTCCAGCTTGCCTACTTTTATAGTTAACTCATTTCTAGTTTCAGGTAAATCAACTGTAGGAGTAGAGTGTTCCTGAGATGATGTGCCAGCCTCCTTTTCAGAAATAGCCATCAAAGCAACATTTGCTCTTGATATGTCCTCTTCATGGTTGCTCCAGTCAAAATCACCCTCATGCTGTGCAGCCAAAGCTACATTCCCTTGATTTCTTGGTTGATTTTGATTGGTTCTGTTTGAGCTGGTTGGAGCAGTTTGAAGGTTTTGGTTGTTGTTTCTTTGAAAACTTTGATTCTGAGGCACACTTTGTTGATTGTTCATTTGAGGTTGTTGAAAGTTGTTGAAGTTGGGATAATAGTTGTTGAAGTTGTTGGGATTGTTGTTGTTGAAATTGTTGTTTCTTGACTGATTCTGTTGGTACTGTTGCTGATGCTGTTGATTTCTTGGTTGATTCTGAAACTGATTCATCTGAAAGTTTCTTGGCATGTTGCACTCTCTGGAAAAATGACCTGGCTGTTGGAAATTATAACAGATGGATTTTGACTTGTCAAAACCAATTCTTTCATTTGGTCCTGATAGAAGTGATCTACCAGTCTTGTTGTATAACCTCTTGCTTCTAAGAGCCAACATGGTAGCTCGCCATTTCAAATCCATGTCCTCCAAATCATCAGCATCTATCTGCTCTAAATCATCTTGAACAATGCTGGTATGAACCATATTCTTTGCTACAAAAGCATTATAAGAGTTAGTGAACATTGAGAACAATGCTTGGTAATCAGATCCATGACTTCCATTTCCACCAACAAAAGGTGCATGTCCACTTGCCATTGAGGCTGAATCACTGTCTTCTAAGAGTTGAACATTGAACCTTGATTGGTTTTGTGGGTTGCTTGAACTACCACCAACAAAAGCTTTAGGTGTATCAACACCATGTTCAATTGGTTCCTCTATGATGGGAATCTGTTGTTGGTTTTTGGTTGAAAAGTTTCCCATAGGTGAAATGAGAGTATTGGTTACCTGGAAACATGGTTTCTCTTCTTTGATCATTTGGTTCTCAATCATCTCAATTTCAGCAGCCTGAAGGACGAAGACTATATCATCTACCTTTAAATCATTAAAGTTGGGCATTTGAAGTATGAACTTGCAGGCCGTGTACCATTGCTTCGGCATTGAATTGAGCAACTTGGTGTTCAAATCAAAATCAGTCATCACATAATCAGTTGTTCTCAACTCATTCACAATTGCTAGAAATGTTTCTAGAATTGACTTCAATCTTTCTCCATCCTTGTACTTGAATCTTTCTAGCTGTTGCTTGAGCCTTTGTTTCTTTATGTTCTTCAGCTCAGTGTTACCCTCATACATCTCAAGGATTGCATCATACATTGCTTTAGCAGTTGTGTGATGAGCAACCTTGGTCAAAATCTCCCAAGACAGTCCTAGCTTGATCATGGCTAAGGCCCTGTCATCCACCTTCCTCAATCTATCACGCACAGCTGCAGTTGCATTTACATTTGCACCTTCAGTATTGTCTTGTGGACCATTCTTAATCGAATTCCACATATCCACATCGTTATAGCAAACGGCTGCTTCAAATAAGACTTTCCATTTCGTGAAATTTTCCTATCCATAAAGTCTAGGAATCTTATTAGTAGAAACCTCTTGTTCTTCGTAACCAGATATTTTGAAAAGCAGAATTAGTTAATCAGCAAAAACGGTTTTTGAAAATTATAAGATTTGAGTACCGGATCTTCAGATCTGATGAGTTTGGTCCGATTAGAGCAAGATTAAGTAATAAAGATGAGAACTTTAACTAAAATAAGTATAAGAAAACAATGATAATATGCAGATCTGGAAGGAAATGGAGAACAGAGCAGCTGACGTCACTCTTCAATGAAACAGTGTTCTGCTTACGTCATTGTTCTTCATCAGATCTTCAATCAGCAACAAATTCTGTACCCAAATCAGCAACAAACAAACTCTGATACCACTTTTCGGTCCCGTATAATCACACACACTCTCGCAATCAAGTCATAACTCACACATTAAATGTGTCGACAAGAGAGTTAATGACAGTTGCTATTTTAGGAAAGAAAACCGTTTGTTAAAGGCGGAATCAATAACAAACATTGTAGTTGCTAAAAGATTAATAACAGGTAATTAATACACAAGAATCACTCAAAAGATTTCCATTCATATAAACATGTCATACAAATGTTAATCGATTTAGGGTTTCTTGATGGAAAGTTATGTCCGTACTATTCTATGACAACCGTCACGCTCAACAAATATTCTCTCAATAGTCTCTATCCATCTGTTCTTGGAGGCGTGCCCTAAAATATTCCTTTTATAGGCATGACACCACCAGACAGCTGTCATTCCATCTAGAATCCCTAAATATAAAATACATATTCAAATTACATATTCAAAACTATGCTAAGTGTAAAAACAGGTCTTCCGGGTAGACTTTTCATAAGTTGTCTTCTCCGGGTAGGCTTGTGCCTTGTCTCCTTCGGGAAGACCTGGTAACCTTGAAGTGTGCTTGGAAACAGTTCTCCGGGTAGACTTTTCATGGAGTATTTTCCAAACACCTAGCAGACTTCAAAATTCTTGATCATATCAGACTTTGCCCAAAATGATCTTACGAGCAACCTTGTTCTTCAATGGTCCCTTTAACTCCTTGCTAGGAAATAGCTTATTTAGCAAAGTGTGCTAGGTAGCACTGTACCTTGCTAGAGTTGAACCCTCCCCGATGTTCCTTGAGATATTTCATTACTCACATCAAGCCTGCTCAGACCACTTGTTATTGATGAATACCTTGTTGGATCTTCCAATCACTTGGCTTCATGAGCTTGGTTAGCCAAGAGCCGACTCGAAGGTAAACCATGCTTGGCTATGAAGAACAATATTGCTAGACATAGTGAACCCTACTCGGGAATACATAAGAATTCTAGAAGATAACATTGCCTGATGGACAAAATACCTTGCTAGGGTAAGAAAACCTTGCCTGGGAATCCAAGTGTGCTCGGATTTCCATACTTGGCGATTTCAGGGGAGATTGAGAAGATTCCAATCTTCAATATACTTCTCTTAGGTCAAATCTTGACTCAACAAAACACATCCTTAAAAATATTAATACTTTATTAATCCATTTAAAAGTATACTATAATATTTAGTATAATATATAAAAATATTATATGAACAAAATACATCTTTAAGAATTATAAGTTGGTTAGAGTATATATATTAAACCAAAAATATTATTTTATGTGATATTATATGTACATACGTATATATACATATATGTCTTCATATATGTCTACATATATGTACATAAACGGATAAAAAGTGCGAGAAAACATAAGTTCTATAGTCGGTTCTTAATAAAATAATTTATTTAATCATTATCATATTAATTATTCATAAAAATAGCTTAAAAATGAATAAACTCTAAAAATAACCAAAAAACGGGGTGGCAGGGTCTCGAACCCGCGACCTGCCACTCCGCAACCTTAAGACCAACCAACTGAGTTACACTGATATTTAGTTAAAACCTTCATACAATATATTATAAACAGATGGGACATCAGATCCTACTAATACAAACTCTAACAACAACAATCGATCAATCCGTTTACTAATTAATCAATTAATGATAGGGCTAATTTCCAGTGAATCACGAAGAGTATAGCCATGTAATGGATTACCTTAAATGATCAGGTTTAGCTGGTTGACTGCTAAAACAGGCCGATTGACTAGTCAAGGTTCAGATCGAGGTCTTACAGGTCACGAAAACCTAATTAACCATGGCGGTTTGAACGGTGATAGTTTAAAGAAGATCTATGCCAATTTAATTGGATTATTACGATATATATCTTACCCAACAAGTTCATTTGTGTGTCGGTTTTGTTATTAAGGAAAAATATATCAAGAACGATTAAGTTAACGTAATTAGGTTGACGATTAGGCCGGTTATAAAGTATACACGAGCTTGAATGATTCAGTTACCAATAATATTACGAAAATTGTGGTCCAAGGCAATCAAGTTGATAATCGGGTGCAAGAAATGAATGTGGTATCGGGTTTGGGTAAAGGATATCCAGATTTGATAATATGGGTTATAAACAAAATTTTCCTTTTTGATCCCTGGTGTTTGAGGATGGTACAAAGAAAGATAAAAGTTTATATTTCAGGTTAAAAGTGCCAAAACAAAAAAGATATAATTATAATTTGTTAAATAATAAGTTAATAATAATATATAAATAATTAAACAATTTAAACTCGATATACGCAATATATTTAATAAAATAATCCGCACATCGAACGAGTCGGGTATTTATAAAAATTCGAAAATCCGAGTTGTTACATTATAGGAGAAGACTCAAATTGCCTGATGATTTTAACAAGGTTTCATTAACTTTTGGGCAATCTGAGACACTTGAACAAAAAACTAAACAACAAAGAGTTTATATTAATTCATTGTTAAATCTCCTGAAATGTCTCATAATTCTTACGATGTTAAAGTTTTGAGACAACTAGCTGATAAACCGTTACCAGCTTGGAAACCAAAGATTCCACTAGTTGTTGCTGATCATGTTGAGTATACTGGTCGACCTAAGACTATGGCCTGGGTTCCAGTTTCTCATTAAATTACCTAGTTTTTGTGTAGGAATATCCAAGAAGATCTATCAACATCATATGGATTGTTGTTAAATCAAACTTTTTTATAGTGGATTATCTCGGCATATTGGTTTAGTTTGATTTGATTGTTACTTGCAAAGATTTAAAATTCATAAAATTTTCAATTGGAAAACTTGTTTATCATTCACACTTTTTAAATGCAAGATTTATTTTTGGTGAAAAGATTTTCAAAAGATTTTATCCATGTTGGAAGATCTTTTTTTTTCGTTATTTTTCTGCAAATTTTTCTATTGTTTATATTTTTAGGGGGGTAAACTTTGATAAATCCAAAAATAGTGTGTTAAACTGTATGAAAAATATAAAAATATAAAAAGTTAAAATTTGAGAAATGTGATCCGACATATATGGGAAATGATATTACATTGACTTAGCGGACCTAACACATTAATAAATTAGACTAATAAGTGCCGTAAGATCAATTGCATGATGTGTATGATAGGCTTAACAGATCGTTTAAGTGCTGAAAAGATATAAACCTAAATGCTTGCCAAATCTAGTGGTATTACATCTTGATGCTCAGTTAATATCCGCTTTTTAGTATCAAAAAGTTTAAAGATTGTTGTGTGTACATGCGTTCATTTTGCAAAGAAATTCAACTTAATTTTTCTTTTATTTTGCAAAGAAATTCAACTTTATTTTTGCTTTAAGTCTTGGATCCTCTCTACGTGTAGTGATACCGATCTGAGGGTTAAGACATAAGTATTCTGCTTTATTTTCTTGGTGTTTCGTACAAGCCTCGGACCTTCTCCACGTATACTATAAGCACAAACGTGTGAAATTCATGTATCGAACTCGAGGTTAAGGCCCTATACAGCTTCAATTTATTTTATCTTTATAATTTTGTTAAAATGGAACCTTATATGCGTGTAGTAATACCGATCTTAAGGGAAAATTTTAACCTTTTGCTTTATTTTCTATTTGTTATTTTTTCTTAGGTCACAGCTAATTATTTCAAGAATAAAAAATACATAAATGTGAAATTCACTATAAATATATAAAAACTTTGTCTGGAAGTTGGGGTCCACATAATATGAGATTTGTGCTTAATTGAAACTTAACATGTATCGTAAAGTTATTGAAGGATATGTATAAAGTTTAAAATGGACAATGACATATGCAATCATCGTTCTATTATGTGCATAATTATGTCGAAACTAAAAGGAAGTATAGGACGTTACTAGTCAATATGATCCAATGTCACGATCTTTCTCAAAGAGAATATATATATATATATATATATATATATATATATATATATATATATATATATATATATATATATATATATATTATATTTACTACTTACATTTACTGCTTTAATTTTCTTCTCGTTATTTGGAGAAATATACAATAATATATTAGGTGTGTTTTGATATAAATTTTGAAAAATCAAAAATATTTTGGGTGTGTTTTTGTGTAAACGTTGTAAAAGCCAAAAAGATTTTGTTCTTTCCAATTTATTTTTGATCTTCCGACAAACTATACACATTTTCGAATCGTTGTGGGCGAGTTTCATGAATTGTTTCACCATTACACATTTTTATTGATACAATTTTTTTCTCAAATGCTAAATCAAGATAAAGCTATACAGTTTATTGATTGGCTACAGTGATGATAACACTCAAGATGGTGACGGAGTATTTGAGTTAAAGTGGAGTGAAGATGTTGATCGTGTGTACAAGATTGATGCTGATAAAGCTTAGATACGTACAGCTAATTCCAAGGGGGACTTTGTTAGTGCATTGTCTGCATAGAATTTCATGTATAAAGGACCAAAGCTTAACGAACTCCATCAATTGTCAAGGGGTAGTCTGTTAGTACATGAAATGTGACAAGTGCTGGGAGTTGAACCGACGAGTGACTTTGTCTTTCTATGAGATAAAAAGATAAAGAGAGTCAAACATAATGATAGTGTTGAGTCAGTGGATGTGAACAAAGTGTGTAGACTTGTTGATGAGGAATGTGATGAATTTGAGTAGGAAGAGCAACCCAAGGGGAAAGATGGGTGTGCTAACTGGTTCGTTAGACAAAAGAAACCAATTGCTCCACCCTCGTTCAAGAAAAGTTATAACATCAAGGGGTTGAGTGAGTCGAAGAAAGGGATCATTTGTTGGTTGTATGACGATCAACTGAAGTTGTTTGTTTTGAGAAGTTTTGATGGGTTCAGCACTTTTTATAGGTACTTGAAATCTTTAAATACTTTACCAGATTGTGAGGTAAATAATTTGGCTCATTTGAAATTGAGCAACCGTGGGAAAGATTTATTTATTGACTGGGTTAGAAATAATATTTGGAATGAGATTGTAAATGAAAAAAAATTTACCTTGTTGAAGCCACGAAAAGTTAATTGTTGAAGATACTGAACGGGGTGAGAGATCTACGGGAGACCAGGGATGATGATAAAATACAACCCGTTAGATATTTAAAGAAAGTGTCGATGAAGCCAATTCCACAAAATGTGATGAAAAGTCTTAAATTGTGGTATGTGGATAGTGAGACGACCGAGGCAGTGATGAAAGATGAAGATGAGTAAGAGTTGTTGAGAGTGTATGATTCGTTGTACTTGGTGACTCTTTCAAAATCCGATTTGCAGGTCCTCCATGAAATCAAGATCTTTTATATTCCTTCTTGGAAGTCGGGAGGAAGGAAGTACCAGAGTGTAGTCTCGGTTTGTGTGAGACCGGGAGTGCATGCTGGATATTTTGCAAAAGAAAAGATGAATTGTTTTTTTTATTACAGACTCAAGAAAAACAAGAAACAGATGGAGCTACTGACAAGGAGGAGTCTGTTGGTGCATTTTGTGTCAGTAGTCCATAAGTTTAATGTTTGTCTTATCTGTAATAAACGATTGTGTTATGTTTATTTTGTTTGTTTGATAAGTTGGTTAGAAGTGAAGTTATTATTGAGGCAAGGTTATGTTAACTTCGCTAAGTCTATAATAGTCGAAGATATGTGTGTTATAAATATATCTTCGGCTAGGGTTTTGTATGTGACTTTAGAGAGACCTTGAGACCCGTGATTTTTTCTCTGTATTACTGTGTATTGATTGGTACCATGATATTATTCAATACAAGTAACCATTCAACTTTATTCCTTGTGTATTTTATTAATACTCATAAAAAATACTAAGAGGGTTCCGCACCTTTAGAGTTTGTGATATATCTACGATCAATCCATTCCAGGGAGCTACAATCAGGTGAGTGTTTATAAACCCCTTTTTATAACGTTTTGGGGCAGTGTGCATATGCAGGAAACGTCTCAAGAGATAATGGTTTTGACTACTAGCCATGTATATTAATTAAGATAATAATTATGAAAGGTAATGTTTGATGAGTAATGATGTTTTGAAATGTAACGAAGTAAGAAAATGACTACGTATGATACTTAGTATGTAAAGGGTATGAAAGAATGTTAGTATGGACATAGGGGAGGCTCGTAAACATTGCACGTGTTCATAATGTCATTGTTAGATTAGGGTAAATATAGGGAAAGTTGGAGAGCATTTTACATTTTCACGTAGGGAAAGTCGGCGAGTCTTGTATGAGTGAGCACATGGAACGCTGACGAGCCTTGTACATATAGTTATGATGAGCATAGAAAAGGCCGGAGAGCTTTGTTAGTGCTCTTAATAATAAGTATAGGGATGGTTGGCGAGCTATGCACACACTCACATGAATGTTATGAATGTTAAGTTATGAATATGAATATTACGTTAATTAATGTGATATGATGAAATATAATGATTTTACGTGTCAAACTGGAACACACTCAACATAGCTGAATTTTAGTATGTACATTAGGTTAATTGAAAATTTCATATGTGCTAGAATGAAGGGAATCAACGGGCTATCAGGACTATAAACTCATATCCAGAGTTTATGTTGTTTATGTTTTGTTTAAGACAAATGATATGTTCCATGCGTTATGAATTTTAAATTGTAACATCCCGAAATTTCTAAAATAATATTAATTATATTATTTAATATTGGTGGGAAAGTTTACTCGCGTTAGTGGAGAAAAAATAAAATAAAGTAGGAGTTATACGAGTCGGGCTTGTGTTGGGTTAAGTAATATGGGCAATGGACTTGGATTAGAAAGGGAGGAAGATGGACCATGGGCTCAAGCCCATGACCCATAATATATAAGCCATAATCCACCCATTAATCCTTTCATTTCCATTCCATTCCATAAACCACCCAAAACACACACTTAGCTCTCTCTATTTAGTTTCTCTCTCTAGCTGAAACCAAAAAGAAGAACCGATTTCCTACCCGAGGTAATGATAGTATAATATGGTAGATGTCCAAACCGTTAGATCTAGTCACGAAACGACGAGCCGACACCTTAAACCGTTAAAGTCACGAGATCCGGATGGAATCGGGTATAAACCGATCATAATACGAGCTTAGGGTTCACCCTAGCTCAGATCTGGATCGAACGGGACGAACAACGGTGAAAACGGTGGTAAAACGAGCGAGATCTCGTTTTTCCGGTGTGATCCCGGTTTACGGGTGATTGCGGCGCCAGAAAAGCGTGTACGGGGATGTCAGAATATTCTGGCATTCTTACCTAGCCCAAGTTCGTTAGCGGTGACTTAACGAACTAGAAGGCAATTCGTTAATCCATTTCGTTAAGAGGAAATAACGAACCAGAAGCAGTTCGTTAAGTGATTCGTTACTCACCCAGTTCGTTATGTTAAGACAACGAATCAAGTGATTTGTTACTTACCCAATTCGCTAAGCCGAGATAGCTAACCTGATAACGAATCAGACCATGATACGATAACGAATTAGTTAGTTCGTTACTCACCATTCGCTATGTTAAGATAACGAACTAGACTAACAAATCAGCTAACAAGTCAGATCGCGAAGCTTAACGAATTAGTTAACGAATCAGGCTTAATTCGTTAAAGAAAATGAGTTAGAGAATAAAATCATAATTTAAAATCCTAATGGAAAATGTGTTAAGACAGTTAATAGAAATAAAATTTTTCTAGGGGTTGCCGCCCCTAGACCCCGCTTCCAGGGGAGCTGCCCCCTGACCCCCGTCCGTTGAGGGTTACAAATAAACTAAAAATACGATGAGTAGTGATAGTTAATTGATACATGTAATTATTATGCAGTTAGCCATGCACAGCTCAAGAAAGGAATAACCAAAAAACAGTGAAGGTAACCGCATTCAGATGAGTTTCTAGCACCATTTCCTTGTTATGTTTTCGGGGCTGTGTGCATACTCGATGTGAAGTGTGAATACACTTACGTTAAGTGGTAAGTGTATGCTATAATGTTTGATATGATATATATATATATATGTATATATATATATATATATGTTGTGATTGGACGTCTGTCGATGCGTGAACGATCTTTGGATATTGCACGTGTAGACAGGGAAGGTAACGTTAGTCGATGCGCGAACGATCTTCAGATATTGCGCGTACTGCCAATGGGAATTATCTCCAAGTGGTTATTAGTGTGTGTAAATGTTATGATATAATTTGGTTATTACGTAAACGATGTAATGATATAAAGTGTGTTGTAGACAAGTAGAGATATGGTGTGATAGAATTGGCAAGGGTCTAGTAAGGGTGTTCGGGGCATGACGTTAGTACATGGTAGGGTAAGCCAATACGTGCCTTCGTTATTGAAGTAGCATAACGTGAGTGCGTGGTAGGGTAAGCCTATACGTGCCTTCGTTATTAAGTGGCATAACGTGAGTACATGGGAGAACAAGTCTCTACGTGCTTCCGTAAACAAGTGGCTAAGTGGTTAGGAGGCAGTTAAGTGGTTAAGTGGTAAGGTGAACATGGTAAGTTGCTTGATTAACTAGAACTCACTTAGCGTAGCTAACTTTTAGTATGAACGCAGGTGAGCAGACTAAAGAGCTAGCATGAGGATGGCACATGGCATGGATTGAACGCCTGGCATCTGAAGATGAAAGAAATGATGTTTTAAATAAGTTGTTTTATGTCATGGTTTTAAAGAAAAGATTATATGTTTGTAACGAATAATTGAAGTTAACGTTTTTGCGTAAAGTTTTAATGAACTCTGACTTGTAGAACTGTGTTTATGAGTAAATCCGACGTTAAAGTAGGGCTACCAGGTACGGGGCCTTACATAAATGTTTATGCTGCTTAATGAATAAATTTTCTCTGGTTTAAATACTATGTTTCATGAGCAAATCCAACAGCTGAAATACCCTTATTTTGAGGCGTTTAAGCCCAATAATTTAGTTCTATTATTTATTTATTTTTTATTTTACGAATCTAAAGTTATGTATATTATATATTAGTTTAAATTCAATAAATGTTCTTTACATATTTGAAAACTAGAATATAGCTCGTATGATACACGGGTGGTTAAATAAATACAACAAAAAGAGTTAAATTAAATAATCTACATAATAACATAATACGTTATGAATTCATAAGATAAAAAGAATGATCAACAAAATTTTACAATTCATAAATTTCTAAAAACTTCTTTGAATACAACATTGGATAGTGACTCGTGTTACACACGAGTGAAAAAAAAATTAAAACGTCATATATATATATGTGTGTGTGTGTGTGTGTGTAATAACTAAAATTAACGGTTTTACAAAAAAGTAACAACTTTATTTGTCATTTACTATTTGTTTTAGTCAAAAATCAACTAAGGATTATGTAACCAAATCTGTAATTGTGAGGTATAGTGCTATGATAACAATAATGATTGTGTAAATGAAATAAGGATGAACACCGTGATTTGTTGCGAGGAAAACCCCTTGATCTTGATTAGATCGAAGGAAAAAAAAACCCCGGGTGATGAAAAATCGTCTATCACCACTTTATTAATATCAAAATCGGGTTACAATGGGTGGAGTATATGATCAACGAATACAATAAAGCTAAGTGTGTGTGGTTACAGAGAATTCTGAGGTAGTTTATACGAATGTGAGCTAGTAAGTGAATGTGTGAACCTAGTTGATCATAACTCGTTTATATTCAAAAATCACAACTAACTATATCTCCTATAGTCACGCCACTCTTCCCACTAGCCGTTCCATCTCTTTTGACCACGTGGGGGAGTCGTCCAGTAGCAAAAAAATTGGATGACCAAGTCGTCCAGCCGTTATATCTATCAAACACAACACCACTCAAATACAATCATTAGTAAACAAATAATACCAAGGATCCTTGATCCTTTATAACCTGGAGCATATCCCAAGGATAATTGATCCATAAATTATTCAAGGATAGAGGATCCTCAGCATAAATTCTATGCCCTGACAATTGCCCCCAAAATGACGGGTGTTTATGCAATACAACTGTCATTTTGAAATTTGAATTCCTGCAAAATATCAAACGATTAGACGTGTGTCAGCGATAATTATTATCAAAACCCTTATTATTAACTATAGCCGCCTATATATGTGATCCCTTCAACCCTTTTATAACCACATAATCCAGTCGTCAATCAGCTATCCTTCTCTTTCTCTCTGTTCTTGTAATATTCTTTAGAGATGTTTGTCGCTTCTTCTTCTTCTCCCTCTAAACATTCCGACCGGTCCGATGATTCCGAGTTATCGGAGATGTAACCTCAGAACCTTATCGCCAATCCGTCAATGGAGATCTGCAAGTTCACCGACCCTGAGATTGACGAATTCCGGCCATTATTACCACCGGAAACAGTTTTCCGACCATATGACTCGTTGATCCGATATGATGTTTACTCACAGACTTGGGTCTGTTTTCCGGCCTGCTCTTTTCTCATTGGCTATACGTATCTGTTTCCTCCTTTTACCCAGAGTTTCTTCGAATCCATCGGCATGTCTGAAATCCAGGCCATGACCATGATTTGGATGGTTTTAGGCACTATCGAAAGAATCATAGAGGAGGAGAAGATCGACTTCGACGTCCAAGAGTTGTCACATCTTTATACCCTAACTACCCATGGCTCGAACCGATTTTTGTTGAAGTCAAAACCTCAACAACCCAATCCAATATCGAAAGTTACCCTAAACGATTCCTTCTGAAGGAATCATTTTTTCTTTGTGAATCGAAACTCCATACCTGGTGGGGCTGATTTACCTCTAACTTGGGTTAAAAAGGGGAGGATCCCGGATTCTTAACAGAGAAACAACCTGTGATAAGTGTTCTAACTCTTAATCTTTTTTCTAGCTTACAGTTGAAAACTTTGCTTCCCTGGCCATGCTACCTGGAACAGAAGAAAAAGCAAAAAGGTTTCTCGCCCTGGATCCTGAAGTCAGGACCTTTCAAACCAGATTTGTTGAGGCTTTCTACGAAATTTCTTCGGATTCCAACATGTCAAGTAAGATTAGTATTTGTATGTTAAATCAAATAAAATGGAATACTTATCTGTTACTTGGTTCCGACAGGTGCTCAGAAATATCAGAAAACCGTTGGTAAGTTTTCTCTGGAGGACATTGACAGTATGATCACTCCTCAAACCGCCAACAAGGAAGCTTTGAAAGCATCTACCACTTCTGAGCCAAGGACCACAACAACCAGGGCTAAATCAGCATCTTCAAAGAGAAAAAGATCCTCAGAACCTGAGACTCATTTCGATATGATCCTCACTGTGATCATCCTTTATCCTATTATCTTGAATTTTAGGATCTAGTAATCTTCTAACTTATACATAATTGTTGGTCATAGGCTGTGAATGCTTGCAAAGATCACTATAACAAGATTGTGAGCCAAATGAGCGATAACCTCTCGGGAATGGGAAAGCAGCGGTCACCAAGGATAAAGCCATAGCCCAGCTCAACAAAGACAAGAAGCGGTTGGAGGATCTGTTATCCACCACAGAGACCCAACACCAAGAGGAAGTGAAGCAGGCCACTGAGGAGGCAAAAATGTGGGCTGCAAGGTCGGTGTTGCAGGCCAGGATCAAGATGGCGACAGAAGCCGGTGATCCTACTTTTGACAAGGCTTCTTGGGACGTGAAGAAATGGAAGGTGGCTTTGGTGGCTCTCGGTGGTGAAGAGCATGTGGTGACGACGGATGGGAATGAAGCTGGAACTATCGGAGAAAAGGAGGTGGTCGGGACTGAGGAAGGAAAGGATGCAGCAGATGGTGAAGAGGCTGCTTGAATGGGCAATGAAGGATATCAAGGACAAGGCCAGAGCCCGTTTTTTATTTTGCTTTGATTATGTTTTTATGGATAATGGTTGTAACAGACAATAAAAATTAGGGGAAGGATCATTGATCCTTAAGACAATTTCAAGGGGTAGCAAAGGTGGATGGATCCTTTGTTTGTGGGGATGAAGCCTTTGATGCCCCTGACTTTTATTTTCCTGCACTTGGTTAAACTGTTAGTAACAACTTACTCTAACCCGGATGGATGGTCCATGTTTTAATTGGTGAAGCCCGGGTTAACTTTTGGTAATTTCAAGGGGTAGCAAAGGTGGATGGATCCTTTGTTTGTGGGTATGAAGCCTTTGATGCCACTGACTTTTATTTTCCTGCACTTGGTTAAACTGTTAGTAACAACTTACTCTAACCCGGATGGATGGTCTATGTTTTAAATGGTGAAGCCCGGGTTAACTTTTGGTAATTATAAGTAAGTTTTTAATAAACAATATCTTTTAACTAATTACGTGTTATCATCTGTTATTCTCAAATTAAGTTTAATATAGTTTTAGCTTTATTGAGAATTTTAAGAAATATCTTTGAGTAAAAAAAATTTTAGGATAGAATATCCTTGTAAAAATAGACCAAGAATTTTATATCCTTAAATAATAGAGTTTACAAAGATTTTAACCAAATAAATGTAAATTGATAGGTAGAAATCATACCATAAGATCTGACCAGACCTAAGTTACCATAAGTAGAGATCCTCCCGTGATCCTTGTAGAAGTAAGTTAAGGATTTTGAATCCATAAATTTTGATCCTCGTAATTGAACTTAGGACATCTGTTGCAAATAACTTATAAAATCAATCGGGGTTAGACCCATCGAACTGGGGACAAGCCCATACAAAAACTGGGGACAAGCCCGTGCAACTGGGGACAAGCCCGTGAACTGGGAAAAGCCCAAACTAGGGACAAGCCCAAAATCGGGACAAGCCTAAACTGGGGACAAGCCCAAAAACTGGGGACAAGCCCAAACTGGGGACTGGCCCAATGATAGGGATGTCAACGGGGGACTCGCCCAAACCGAGATTTAGCCCAAACGTAGGATAACATGAAAATGTTATAAACCGGTGGTATGGTACGTCTACCATAAATCGTAGGATCCTCCATATATCCGAAGACAACAAAACTGTTAGCCACTAAGCGTGTACTGGTCCCGCTGCCCCGGACTATACGTTGGATAGTGTGCGCTCCATGCAAGAGTGTAGAAACTCTAATTTGTAAGAAAGGTGAAAACCTTTAAACCCTGGAAGATATGACCATCGGGGGTCATATCTTAAACGTGGGCTAGGCCAAGGGAAATAGTAAAGTACCTTAACCGTGAAGGAGAGGTGGCCAAACTCTATCATTGAACTTTTAACTAGTATCCTGCACTGTTACTTACAAACTTGGAAAAAGATAAAGGTTAAGAATATATTATCTCTAGGTTAATAATAAGAATATAGAAAATTAACAAGGGATTAGATAGATACTACCAATTTTAGGATCTTTGATCCATTACGGATACTTGATCCTTGGAAGATATTTGATCCTGATCAAAAAAAGTACTTCTTGAGGTGGATAGCATCCCATGCTCTTGGTAACATGTTGCCTTCCATAGTGAGCAAATGATATGCCCCCTTTCCTGCCTCCGACTCGATTAAAAAAGGGCCTTCCCACTTTGGTGCTAGCTTCCAATCTGCCGGATTGGTTGTGTTTTGGAAGGCTTTCCTCAAGACTAGATCGCCTTTTTGAAATCTTCTGATCCTTATACTTTTGTTGTATGCCCCAGCTACCCTTTGTTGATATGCCGCCATCCTGATTTTGGCTAGATCTCTTAGTTCTTCAACGGTATCCAAATCATCGAGAAGGATTTCTTTATTGGCCTCAGGATCACGGATGCTTGTTCTGGCTGTAGGAACCACCATCTATGTAGGGATTACTGGCTCTGATCCAAACACCAATGAGAAGGGTGTTTGGCCTGTTGCATTCTTTGATGTTGTTCTGTCAGACCAAAGAACATAAGGTAGCTCTTCGGCCCACTTGCCTTTCTTGGATCCTAGTTTCTTCTTCAAATTGTTGATGATTATTTTGTTGCTTGACTCTGCTTGGCCGTTAGCTTGAGGATGAAGTAATCATCTTGATTCCCCAACTATCACAAAAGTTAGTAGTTCTTTTCCCAATAAATTGGGATCCATTATCACTAACAATTTCAGATGGGATACCAAATCTAGTTATAATATTTCTTTTATAAAGGATATAACTTTCCTTTCTCGAACTTGTACGAATGCTTCTGATTCAATCCATTTAGAGAAGTAGTCTGTCATAGCAAGCAAAAAGACCATTCCACCTGGTGCCTTTGGTAGCTAGCCAACAATATACATTCCCCATTTCATGAAAGGCCATGAAGAGGATATAGGATACATTGGTTTTGCTGGCTGATGAAGGATGTTTGCATGCCTTTAGCAAGCATCACACTTCTTTGAGTACTCCATTGCATCATTCTTAATTGTTGGCCAGAAGTACCCAGTCCTATTTATCTTGGAGAATAATGCTCTTCCCCCTGTGTGGTTGCTGCAATCGCCTTCGTGGTAGTATTGGAGTACCTCTTGTATTTCTGGATCCTCAATGCATCTCAAATAGGGACCTGCAAGAGATTTTCAATATACAATATCTTGTAAAATAATGAATTGTGATACCTTCAATCTGAAAGCTTTAGGATTTTCCCCTGTAGGGATTTCTCCATCTTGAAGAAACTTCTTAATTGGAAGGATCCAAGATCCTGCTTTTTGATAGGATGAAGGATCCTTAAGTTTTTCTGTGCAATCCACTGTTTCCTCCACAGCTTCCTGTTCTCCAATTGCTGGAGACAATATATGAATGATAGGTATCTTTACATGATCTGGGATCTTCAATGATGATGCTAAGTTTGCTAAGGCATCTGCCCCAGCATTATCTTCTCTTGGTACCTGTATGATACTAAACAATTCGAAGGATTTTGCTAATTCCTTCACAATTTCTAAATACTTGATCATGTTCTCACCTTTCATGGTATAATAGCCGTTAAAGTGGTTAGTTATAAGTAATTAATCTATATAAACTTGAAGATACCTGATCCTCATTTGTTTTGCTAAAAGTAAACCTGCGATTAGTGCTTCATATTCTGCCTCATTGTTGGTCGCTTGAAATGCACATGCAATGGACTGGGGTATTATGTCCCCCTATGGCGATTTTAGTATCATACCTAATTTTTTTCCTCTTACGTTGGATGCTACATCTATGAAGAGGATCCAAGGATCCTTGGTTTATTCCAGTTGCTGAACATCTAGGTCAGCTTCTTTTTTCATGTCACTACTGAAATCAGCCACAAAGTCTGCAAGCGCTTGTGATTTGATGGCTGTTCTAGGCTCATACTGAATATCATATGCACTCAGCTTCACAGCCCATTTGGCCATCATTCCTGACAATTCTAGTTTTCTAAGCACATTCTTAACAGGATAATTAGTTCTCAAAATAATAGTATGTGTTTCAAAGTAATGTATAGAAGCTATAATAAGTTCAAGAATTAATTTTTCTAAATGAGAATACTTGGCTTCCGCATCTAAAAGACTTTTACTTACATAATAAATGGGATGTTGTTCACCTTCGTGATCCTTCACAAGGACAGCACTTACTGCATTTCCTGAAATAGCTAGGTACAAATATAAGGATTCTCCATCCATAGGCTTCATCAAACCTGGTGCAGAGGATAAGTAATCCTTTAAGGCTTTCAGTGCAGCTTCATGCTTCTCCGTCCATTCGAACTTCTTATTTTTCCTAAGGATGTCGGGTAGAAATATTTGCACTTCTCGGAGGATCTGGAAATGAATCTATTGAGCGCAGTTATTCTTCCCGTCAGTCTCTGGACATCCTTCGCATTCACAGGAGACTTCAAATTGATGATGGCTTCTATCTGTTTGGGGCTCGCCTCTATTCCTCTTTTGGTCACCATGTATCCTAGGAACTTCCCAGCTTTGACACCAAATGGCATTTTGATGGATTCAACTTCATATTGTAATGATCCAAGATGTAGAATGCTTCTTCAAGATCTCTGAGGTGATCCTCTGCCCTTTTTAACTTCACCACCATGTCGTCTATGTACACTTCCATGTTCTTGCCTAACTGATCCTTGAACATCATGTTGACCATAAAGGTAAGCATCTCATGTCCTGCCGTTGCATCCACCATGAAATCTATATATGGTAATGGGAAAGGGTCCTTGGGGCATGTCTTGTTTAAATCAGTAAAATCAACACACACCTTCCATTTTCCATTCTTTTTAGAAACAACAACCACATTAGCTAACCATCGAGGATACTTAACCTCTCTGATCATACCGGCCTTAAGAAGTTTTTCAACTTATTCTTGTATGATCGTGTTCCTCATAGGAGCGAATTTACTTCGCTTCTGATGGACGGTTTTAACAAATAAATAAAGGCCTAATTTGTGGGTAATTACCTTCTTAGAAATACATGTCATGTCTGAGTGTCAGAAGGCAAATGTGGATTTTCTTTGCTTTAGGAAGGATATTATATCCTCCTCGATCTCGCTAGGGATACTGGATCCTAGGAACACTTTCACATCTGGATCCTTGGGATTCAAGGATAATTCTTTTATGTCTTGCTCCCAAGCCTACAACACGTTCCTAGGATGCTGTTGTGGTTGCTATGCTATCGTCTGTTTAGCTGATGGCTTCATGGATGAAGAATAATAATTCTTCGCTTGTACTTGGTCACCATCTATCCTTACTACTCCCCAAGGAGTCGGCAGTTTGATGCACTGGTGGTAAGTAGAGGCTACGGCTTTCATTCCATGTAAGCAAGGCATGCCCAAAATAACATTGCAACAAGATAGGTTACCAATAACACATAATTTTTTGTAAGAATCTAACCCTTCGATGTATATTGGGAGTTTGATGTCCCCCAATGTTTTCTTGGTTTCGCCACTGAAGCCAATTAGCACCGACGTCCTCGGGATGATCTCCGAGTCTGGTATGTTCATCTTCTGAAGGACATCGTGTTGAATGATGTTGACCGAGCTTCCACCATCGACTAGTTCCTGCATACATAATGGTTAGTGATAAACAAGGTTACAATCAAACCGTCATGATGTGGATCCTGGATGCTTGATTTATCTTCTTCATCGAAGAATATCCTTTTGTCAGTCGTCAAAGTGGTGGATATGGCTGGTCGTTCTCCATTTTCTAGCTTGGTTTCTTTGGCGTGCCTTTTTCCGAAGAGAAAGAAGTGCCGCATATATCTAAGCCTCCGGAGATGAAGTTGATCACTTGGGCATCTGGTGGGGGTGGATTTTCTTTTTGAGGAATCTCTTCAGGATCCTAGATACTCGAATTTTTTCTTCCCAAAAGTTTCTTAAAATGGCCTTTGCTTAAGAGGTATCCAATTTCCCTCCTCAAACCGAGGCAATCGTCCGTCATATGGCCAAAATCCTCATGGAAGGCGCACCATTTGGATTTGTCTCTGAAGGTCGTTGACCTCTCGTTCTATCGAGGCCACCTTGCATTCTCTCCTAGATCCTTCATGGCACAAATCAAGCCATGGGTATCCACAGAGAGGCAATATTTTGATATGTTGAGGTAATCTTCATCATTCTTTTCTAATGTATGTATCATCCTCTACACATATATATCATTGTTGACTGGCTTATTATTTATTTTTTGAAATATTAGGTAACTTGCATGAAGATGGAGAAAGAGCTTAATGAGTGTGAAGTTTTCAGTTATTATTTGAATGTATGTTACTTTCCGTTTTATATATGTGATATTTTGACTTGATGTGAGAGTTATTAGATATTTGGTATGTGTTTTAAATGTGATCGAACTTTTAATTGTTGTGAAGATGCTATGACTTTTATATTTAAGAGTTTTAAGTTATTTTATATTGTTAAAAGGTGTCACTAAGATCTAAAAGTTTGTGCCGGCATACAAAATAATGCCACTAAAAGCTCAAAGTTTGTAGTGATATACCAAAAAAGTGTCATTAAAAATCTAAAGGTTTGTGGCAAATAAAAACAGTGTCACTAAGGTTCAAAGTTGTAGTGGCAGACAAAAAAGTGTCGCTAAAACTTAAAAAGTTTTTAGTGGCACAAAAAAAGAGTCACTAGCCCGAAAGTTTATGGTGGTAGACAAAAGAATAAAAATAGTGCCACTAAGTGGTAGACGGAAAAAAGTGCCACTCAAAGTCCCAATTTTTTTTATTTGCATACGGAAAAAGTGCCACTAAAAGTCCAAATATGTCACACCCTCAAAATCCACTAACGGAGTTTTATCGTCAGAGGGTGTGAACTAACATGATCGGAATCATTAGTTACAATTAAACATCATATTAAAAGTTTTCAAAACCGACAAAACATCAAGTCTTAAATGAAATGCAGAAGCGTAAATTGTAAACCAAACAGTTGCGCCACACATGACGACTTAAAAATCCAAGCTATCAAGACAAAAATTAAAAGAAGTTTTTAAAACAACGGTGTTTAGCGAATGCATGTCCTAAACCGCGCGCCCCGCCTCGGCTACCTGAAAATAACATACTAAAAGTGTCAACACAGAGTTGGTGAGTTCACAGGTTTATATAAATAAAGTGTTTTAGTGTTATGTCAATTATATATCAATAGGTAGCTAACCTATCAAGCATGTATTACTATCAAGCAATATTTCGGTAAGCAATAAGCAATTTTTCAGGAAGTTGTATGCGCTAATAGTAATACTCCGTTAGTGGATTTGACCAAACATTATTTGTTGTCATAAAAAAAATTTGAATAAAAAAATTCAGGAAGTTGTATGCGCTAATAGTAGTCATTGGTGATGCTTTTGTGAAATGTGCTTTTAATGTTGTTTTTTATTTAGTTGGTTGATCTATTTGCTGATGGAATCTTTTGTTAATTACATTGTTTTCTCTTTTTTGTTGTAACAACTTTAATATCGTCTGAAATGTGCTTCTGTTGCTATTCTTTATTTCATTCACTGAAATTAGTGTTAATAACATGTCTTCTCTTTTTTTTTGTTATAACAGCTCTCATATCGTTTTGCTTTCATGTTGTCTTCGTTTTGTTTCAAAGAGATTGGCGGCCAATTTTCTTGAGGTACGTGTTGTGCACTTTTTTTCTTGTTTTTGTCTTATATTTGCTTG
Organism: Bidens hawaiensis; assembly: GCF_021521415.1. Lineage (NCBI taxonomy): Eukaryota > Viridiplantae > Streptophyta > Magnoliopsida > Asterales > Asteraceae > Bidens > Bidens hawaiensis. The sequence goes on from NW_027497582.1 coordinate 112,388, forward strand.
TATTGCTTGTATTAGGTGTATAAATTGTGATGTTCTAAGTGTTTTGGTTAGTGTAGTTTGACCTTTTGTTAATTAGGTTACCTTAGTTTAGTATTGCTGATTGTTGTAAGTTTGTGTATGATAACCTTTTTACCCCCTTTATTTGTAGACATTGATTGAGCTGTAAGTTTCATTTTCAGTTAGTGAAAGTGTATCATTTACTATTTATTATTTACCTTTAAAGCTATATTTATGGCCCTCGGCATGTTATATTTATTGTGTTTGATTACAGAGAACCCAATTCGTTGTAGTACCACATGCGTTCACTACAAAGCCCGGCAGTGGAAGGAGTACAACAATTGTGCTTTGTTATTTGGTAGCTTCTGATTTATTTATTAGATTATTTAGTATCAAATGAAGTATTAATTTTATGAATAACATTTACAGGTTAAATACAAACAAAGAACCATGGTTTCTGCATCAGAATATGTGCGGTCTAGACAACCTAGAGTGATATTGGCACCATCTCAATGGAATGTTAGTTTCTCATTTGGATGTTTATCAAAATTTAAAGGTATTATGTTAGAAGTTACCTAATATTTTATTAAATAAAAAGCCTATTTTATGGTGTATTACTTTCTAGGCCTATGAAATAGATGCATAATTACAATAAATGGAAGTATAAAAAGCTTAAAATATATGAATATATGAATGGTTCAGTTCAGTTTGATTAATTTCGGTTAACCGAAGGTAAAAAAACTGATTACCGCTTTTTGTCGGTTATCAGCTATCTTCGGTTCTGTTTTGGCGGTTTTCGGTTATTGTTCACCCCTAGTTGTATGCTTGATTTTTTTTTTTGCGAACTTAGGTTAAGACATTAAGTGAGAAGGCAAAAAAGGTCTTGATGGGTGAAAGCAATGTTCAGGTATGAACAGTTGGTTTGGTTAAAATGGTTATGCAGCAGTTGATTGCAAGTCAATTGGGTCATCAAATCATGGAAAAGTTCATGATCTTGCTGAGCTTTTTCGCATTGGAGGAAAGGTACACATTAAATAATATTATCAACTGTTTTTAAGCAGGATACAACTATCAATTAACTTCATGACTGTTCTATTGTTTACTTGATTTTTACTCGCTATTTCCATACCCAAACTACTTGTTTATGGGCGATTATGTAGATCGAGGGTATTAACATTGTTGAAACTATTTCGGTAAGCAATAAGCAATGGTATTGATCATTCTTTTCTAATGTATGTATCATCCTCTACACATATATATCATTGTTGACTGGCTTATTATTTATTTTTTGAAATATTAGGTAACTTGCATGAAGATGGAGAAAGAGCTTAATGAGTGTGAAGTTTTCAGTTATTATTTGAATGTATGTTACTTTCCGTTTTATATATGTGATATTTTGACTTGATGTGAGAGTTATTAGATATTTGGTATGTGTTTTAAATGTGATCGAACTTTTAATTGTTGTGAAGATGCTATGACTTTTATATTTAAGAGTTTTAAGTTATTTTATATTGTTAAAAGGTGTCACTAAGATCTAAAAGTTTGTGCCGGCATACAAAATAATGCCACTAAAAGCTCAAAGTTTGTAGTGATATACCAAAAAAGTGTCATTAAAAATCTAAAGGTTTGTGGCAAATAAAAACAGTGTCACTAAGGTTCAAAGTTGTAGTGGCAGACAAAAAAGTGTCGTTAAAACTTAAAAAGTTTTTAGTGGCACAAAAAAAGAGTCACTAGCCCGAAAGTTTATGGTGGTAGACAAAAGAATAAAAATAGTGCCACTAAGTGGTAGACGGAAAAAAGTGCCACTCAAAGTCCCAATTTTTTTTATTTGCATACGGAAAAAGTGCCACTAAAAGTCCAAATATGTCACACCCTCAAAATCCACTAACGGAGTTTTATCGTCAGAGGGTGTGAACTAACATGATCGGAATCATTAGTTACAATTAAACATCATATTAAAAGTTTTCAAAACCGACAAAACATCAAGTCTTAAATGAAATGCAGAAGCGTAAATTGTAAACCAAACAGTTGCGCCACACATGACGACTTAAAAATCCAAGCTATCAAGACAAAAATTAAAAGAAGTTTTTAAAACAACGGTGTTTAGCGAATGCATGTCCTAAACCGCGCGCCCGCCTCGGCTACCTGAAAATAACATACTAAAAGTGTCAACACAGAGTTGGTGAGTTCACAGGTTTATATAAATAAAGTGTTTTAGTGTTATGTCAATTATATATCAATAGGTAGCTAACCTATCAAGCATGTATTACTAAGTGTTCGACACCGAAGCTGACTGTTTATCAATTGCCTTGCCACCGTGTCAACCACGGCCATGGTAATGTGTTAGCCAAGATTACACCCACTCGACCTACAGTCGAGTTTAGAGTTAGGTGGGGTTTGTCAAACCCAGTAGTACTACTCAACAGTGACTCACTATTATCCCAATATTAACTGGTTCGATGTTATGAAGGACTTTGGTTGGTTTGTTTGTCACTTATCTTACAAGTGATATATAAAAACTAAACAAAATCTACAGCGTTGAAGTATGTTATCTCCCCCTAATAAAAGCGTTTAAAAAGAGTAAAAAGGGGAGGTGAAACTCACTGTTTGCGAAGATAACCAAAAAGAGCCGAGAAAGGTGTGCGTCACAGAAAATCCTCACTAGTATTCTAAAAACAAAAACAAGATTTTTTCTAAGTAATGAACTACAAGTGAGTCCCTAGACTCGACACATACAACCTATGCATGAGATGCGTTTCGTGTTTCGTTTGCGAAATAAGTGCGACTCGAGAAACACATTGGTGATAAGTTACACATGTGAACAAGTACTTAGTGTCAAGTATTAACATCGTTCATTACTAGAAAGTATCCCCCCCCACAAGGGCAATTTAGTCAAAACATAGCAAACATCGATCAGTTATGCACTTTTCATGATTATTCAAGTAATTTAGCAGCTAAATTGTCCAGGCAGATTTTCACTCGACAAGATTACTCTATTTGATAAATCCTAACATGTCAAATAAATCACCAAAAATCATCACAGAAGCACACGTGAGTTAGGTTTCTAGAAATATTTTTATTATATTTTTATCATATACGGTTTTATCATAATGATCAAAACATCACAACAAACACACACAATCATTATCATGCGTGACAGAATGTTATTTGTTATTCCTGAATAATGACAAATCCAACTAATGCAAGACCAATTGGGTTAGATTCCTAACTCAAAATATTAACTTCCAGAAGTGGAACCAACCCATTTGGTCTTGTAGTTTATGAGATATATTAATTTCAAAACAGCCTAACAGCAGGTCTCCCGAATCAGCCTTGCACAACAGTTTTGTAAAATAATAAAAACTAACTTTTACACGTCCAAAATTCACAAACTCTGACTTTTTGGAAACTAGACTCGGCCTAGAATATTATTGAATCAACAATCTCTTCAGAAGATGTAGTAAACATTGAGTTACAGTCGTTTCAACATGAACTTAAGGATCTGTCCAGCATCAGTTTTCATTAAAACTCAACAAACTAATAACCTTTGCACTAACAATCATGCATGTAATCCTAATTCATCAACAAACAACACATTTAGCACTTAGGGTTTATGATTTGCAGGTTTAATCATGCAATTAACTTATAGAATGGGTTAGATATGAAGTTTATTTACCTAGTTATCACCTTGGATATCCTTCAACAACCTTGTAAACAACTTGTATGTATGTGTGTGTGCTTGTGGCTTGATCGAACAAGAGAGGAGAGGGAGGGGGGCTGCTGCCGTCGACAAGGGGAGAGGGAGGGAGGGAGGGAGTTTGATTAGGGTTTGGTGAATAATATGTTTAAATACTAACATGTTACACTTTACCCCCTAATCTTCTACTTTACCTAATTCTTGTACAAACTAAGTTATATCATCCATAATATAATGTTACACATGCAAACACATACTCACATATAACCATAACACGTATTTATACCAAGTACTTGTTTATATTAATTTTTGTTTGTTCACCAACGGTTTGAGTCGACTCGTGTGTGTTTCGGTGAAATTCCGAAAGACTACTTGTGTAGAGATTGTCAAGCGTCATTTAAAACCCTATGTTAAATGTAATGAGAGATGCGTTACAGTTCGTGTGATCTTAAGTTTGAATTAACGGAATTCGGATTAACGGAGTTAACCTGAAATTGATGAGTGTCACAAAATATTTGTAGTGGCAGATGAAAAAAGTGCCACTAAAAAGGCTTTAGTGGTAGGACTTCTAGTGACACTCTTTTTGTGTGTCACTCACTCCAATATGAATTTATAGTGGCAGTTATTTGGTTTCTTGTGACACTTTTTGTGTGCCATTAAATGGCTCTTTATTTGTAGTGTCATTTTAATAAATTTGATCTTTCATAAAACATGCGACATTTTATGGTTTTTGTTGTTGGATTTCATCCCCATCTTGAAGTACGTTTAGGTGTTAATTTGGGATAGGTTAAACATGACATTTTATTTTGTAGGACAATGACGTTAATAATCATTTTTATAAATACGTAATCAAAATAGTCGTCAACATATTTTTTAAAAATATCGATTTGAGTAATTGAGTCTTAAAAAATCTTTAATGAAAGAAGACATTATAAAAATCAATATTGTCTTTAGTTTTTCATGAACCATTGCTAGTTGGTCATATAAGCTAGAGTTAGTTCTTTCAACAATCAAATGACCAAGGAATACGCATGCACTTGCATGCATTTTTGAACAATCAAATGATCATGTTGCACTTCATGCAATCAACTTGAAAGAAAATGGTCATACCAACCTAGCTACTAGTGTTAATTTTCAATTTGACTATTAAGTAATCAAAAACACCATAAGCATTAACCATAAAGCAAGGATAAAAGATGTACATTAGATGTTATTATCTACAAGACTAGAATTCTAAAATTATTTAATTACATTTCCCCTAATTAATTAGATATTAAGCCAATCCATTCCTCCCTGTATATAGCTAGTTTCTTGCAAATAAAATGCATCTTCAAATCCTTCCATCCCAAATCCTCCAAACAATGGTGCCTCTATTGCATCCATAGAGAACGATGAACTCGGGCTTGTGCTCGATATCCCTTCAGACCGCTCAACTAGTCTATTTATCTTCTTTTCCGCTTCAAAGAGTCGTTCCTTAAGCTTTAAGACCTGTGTACATGCTCCATGATTAGGTTTATCTACTAGATGTCACTCATAATCCATACATATACATATGATATAAAGATGAGTTTCCTTATTTATGGACCCTATTAAATGTAATCTAAATTTAGTAAATTTTTTATAGTTTGGAAAATGGTGTAATGTGGAAGAGGAAGGCCCACGTGGGAGATGTGTCATGTGCTTCTCCACCAAAAATACTGTCAAAAACCTTAAAAAAAACTATGGATCAACACTTGTGTGATAATAACAACATCTTTGCTGGACCAATGGGATTCAAGTTTCCTTATTCTTGTTAAAATCACATGGTGTCTCCTGTTACTTTGTTTCAAACCTCGAGCCTCGAGCCCATGCACTTCCAATTCCACATTAGGCTTGCTTATTTTTGGATTAAAAAAATTATCATTAGGGCCACTTGGAACCTATCCATTAGTCATCTCCCCATATGCAGACTCTTTTATTTTTCTGTAATCCTTACAAAAATATTTTTCTTAAAAAACCATGGACTTGAAAAGAAAAACAATATTGGGGTGCCCGAGGTAACACAAACGAATTCAAGTAACGGATAAAGATTAAGATTAGTGGTTGTGTCCGTTTTAGATTAAATTAATCCATAACTAAACGACAATTTTAAAGTAGAACAATTATATTAAAAAAAATGAAGTACTTCAAAAACTGTGGAGAAACAATAATTACTATAATTATGTATTATGTGTAGCGTTAAATCTAGATGCTTGTATTTGATCGTAAATAATATCTAAGGTGCTGTTTGTTTTTGCAGACATAAACTGTCTGCAAGCTGATTTCATCTGTTTTCATGTCTGCAACTGAAGATGTGGTCTGAAGATCTGCAAGCTGAAAATATAAGACTGTTTGTTTTTATAAGCTGATACTGTCTGCATAACTGTCAAACTTATCTCACAAGATAGAAGTCATTTATTCAAGTTACATCTAGTTTTTAGTCTTTGCTTGCCATGCCGATTTGGTTTTGGTGGGTGGTGGAAGGTGGTGGTGGTGGATGGTGGTAGTGGCGGCGGACGGTGGGTAGTGGCGGTGGATGGTGGTGGTGGACAATGGGTGGTGGTGATGGATGGTTTTGGTTGGTGGTGGACGGTGGTGGTGATGGATGGTGGTGGTGGTGGGTGATGGATGGTGGTGGTGGCAGTGATGGATGGTGGTGGTGGTGATGGATGGTGGTGGTGATGGATGGTGGGTGGTGGACGGTGGTGGTGATGGATGGTGGTGGTGGTGGCGGACGGTGGTGGTGATGGATGGTGGGTGGTGGACGGTGGTGGTGGCGGTGATGGATGGTGGTGGTGGTGGCGGTGATGGATGGTGGTGGTGGTGGGTGATGGATGGTGGTGGTGGCGGTGATGGATGGTGGTGGTGGTGGCGGACGGTGGTGGTGATGGATGGTGGGTGGTGGACGGTGGTGGTGATGGATGGTGGGTGGTGGACGGTGGTGGTGGCGGTGGATGGTGGTGGACGGTGGCGGCGGGGTACGGGGGTGGTGGTGGCGGCGTACGGTGGGTGGTGGTGTTGGCGGACGGTGGTAGGAGCAGTGGAAGAGAGGGTGGCTGCAAAGGGAGAAGAGTAGGGTTTTTTTGTGAAGATGTTTTAAGCAAGATTTCCTTGCTTTTCTTTTAAGATGAAAGAAGATAACTTCAGATCTGTTTTAAGAAAAAAAACAAACAGTCTTCAAGGGTAATGTCTGCGCGCCTGCAGACATTAGCTCCCTTGAAGATGTTTGAAGAAAAAACAAACACCCCCTAAGTATATATATCACTTGTGAAGATTATTTGAACAGTAAACAAAAGGTACCTCAGATTCAAGTCTGCATTTTTCAACAACGGTTGAATCGTGTTCAGTTTTAAGCTTGGAGTACTCTTCCTCAAGCTTCTTGGTCTTCCACCGAGCCCGCCGATTCTGAAACCAGACAGCTACCTGGCGCGGGTCAAGCCCGAGCTCAGATGCGATCCGGTCCTTTCTTTCTGACTCCAGCTTGTGCTCATCCCCAAAGTTTTGTTCAAGCATGCTCACTTGTTCATCACTCAGCTTCCTCTTCCTAAACCCACTGCTGTTAGCATTTGTTTTGTTCTTCTTTCGCCTTCTTCGCGGTTTCGCAACTTCTCCTAGAGAAAATTACAATTTAATTTAATGACACAGATGTATATATATATAGCTTAAAACAATCAAAAATATTATTGTAAATAAGTTCAAACCTTGTTCTGGTATGAGTTGGTCATAAATCCCAGGATAATATTGGGAGATAAGAACCATTTGATCGTCGATATGAGTTTGAGGTTTCATCATGGTTGGGTTGTGTTTCTCAACACTTGGAAGAGGTGGTGTTGTTTGGTGACAAGTGGGTGGTTTAATGTGGGTACATCAAGGGGGACTTAATTTATTTATAAAGGTGGAGTGAAGAGGAAGGAGATATTACTGTTACTTTGGGTCAGCCAGTGTCTTTATTTGTAAAGCTTTAATGTCTATATTGACCCCGTAATTTAGAAAATTTCCTGTTCGATCCTTTATTACTTATTAGGTTTTAACTTTTAACCTTTTGGTAATTTAATGCGAAGATATAAAAGTGAGTTGGGTGGTCCGTCTATTTTTGGCCCTCGGGGTTAAGAGATTGAAAAAACCAATAGATTAAACTACCAATTTTATGGCTTAGCACTTGATTCTTAAGAATGAAAAACGATAATTAACGCACAACTTAGAAATAACCGACTTGTATTATAATCAGAAAATATAACTCAAAAAACTGATTACAACATCTTTGGTAGTGAAGTTGTGTTTGTTGTGTCTCTAACACTAACTTTGTACATGTATTTATACTAGTAACCCAACTTGGTCACCAAGCATAATATGTGTCCACCACTCAACTTGGTCACCAAGGTGAACTTGGGCAACAAGGTGAACTTGGCCACCAAGCATATGGAAAAATGTTTCATAATACCCCTTAGACTTTAACCGACTTGTTAAAACCTCTTAGGCCCGGTTCACCGACTTGTGACCCGGAATAGAAATTAATCCAACATTCGCCCTCCCCCCTAATTTCTGCTTCGGATTAGAAAGGTCTTCAACTCCAAGTAACTCGCGCATCTCCGTGAACTTGATTCTTGCGAGTGCTTTAGTGAGGATATCGGCCCGTTGCTCTTTCCCGCAAATGTGCTCAACATCGACCTCGCTGTCGTTGTAGCAATCTCGGAAAAATGAAAACGAGACTTTATATGCTTTGTTCGGTTGTGAAAAACCGGATTTTTCACAATAGCTATTGTTGACGTGTTATCAACTTTTAACACAACTTTCTGCAATGTTTCTCAAGTCAACTCGCTCAACAACTCTCGAAGCCATGCAGCTTGACATGCAGCTGCTGAACCCGCCATGTACTCGGCTTCACACGATGAGAGTGCAATTGTTGCTTGCTTTTGGGAGCACCATGTAATTGGAGATTGCCCGTAATAAAACACGTTCTCCGAGGTACTTCTACCATCATCCTCATCTATGTTGTGACTACTATCACTATAACCTACAAGTCGTTTGGACACGTTATTCCCGTACTTGATCCCGTAACTCGCCGTTCTCTTCAAATATCTCAATAGGTGTCGTATTGCCATACCATGAGATTCTCGTGGGCTTTGCATATGTCGACTAACAATACCCACAGAGTAGTCCATAACCGGACGAGTGTGTAATAAATACCGTAAGCAACCCACTACCTTTCGATACTCGGTTGCATCATGATTGACTTCATTCTCGGCTTTTGAGTATTTCACACCATGATCCATCGGGACTTGAGACGGATTACAGTTTTGCATACCGGTCTCCTTTAGAATGTAACATCCCATTTTCTGGTTTCGGTTAATAAACTAAAGTATGAGTTATTATGAGTCGGGCTAGTGTTGGGTTAAATGGAATTGGGCTATGGACTTGGGTTATGTAGGAAAGAGGAAAAGATCATGGGCTCAAGCCCATGATCTATTATTATATAAGCTATTAATACCCATTTAATTTCTTTTCACACATATTCCATACACCTCCTAAAACACACACTTAAGCTCTCTCTCTAGTCTCTCTCTAGCCGAAATCACCAAGGAAAACCGATCCTGATTTAAGGTAATAGTATGATGTTAAACTCGTTAGATATGGTCATGAAACGATGAGCCGACACTGTTAAATCGTTTAAGTCACGAGATCCGGATGGAATCGGGTATAAACCGAACCTAAGATGAGCTTAAGGATCACCCTAGCTCAGTTCTGGATCGAACGGGACAAAAAACGGTGAAAAACGAGTTAAAATACGTTTTTCCCGGCGAACCCGAGGTTTTTCGGCGACAACGGCGCCGGAAAAGCGGCGGGTACGAGGAAGGGAATGTCAGAGAATGTTTCTGACATTCTCTGACCTAACCATAGTTCGCTATCGGGAATGTAACGAATTAAAGGTGATTCGTTAACTGATTCATCTAAGGGAGCATAACGAACTAGCTACAGTTCGTGTTCAATTCGTTAAGGGGAAAAGATAACGAATCACCCTTGATTCGTGATAGTCAGTTCGTTAAAGGAGATGGCGAATTAGAAGGACGAATTCGTTACGCGAACTAATTCGTTATATGGACCGATTCGTCGAAAGGACCAGTTCGTTAAAGGGTCCAATTCGTTTAATAACCAGTTCGTTAAAGGGTTGAATTCGTTACAGGAACCAGTTCGTTATGATGAGTCAATTCGTTAAGAATAAGTAACGAACTAGAAGTTTAACATAATGACAGAACAGTCCCTGGACTTAGAAAAGAATGAGATAATTGCACTTTAACCCTTGGACTTTGATTATTGATGAAAGATACCTTTAAAGGTTAACGAGTAACGATTAACAAATCGGTAATGATCCAATGAAGTAAAACCGACTTAGATACGTGAGATTAATTAAGTAGATGATAAAAAGAGCTAGAGCAGTATTTAATATATGTATGATTATACAGTTAGTCGTGCTCATCTCAGGAAAGGATTAACTATAAACGGTGAACGTAATCGCGTTCAGATGAGTTTCTAGCCCCATTCCTTGTTATGTTTTCGGGGTTGTGTGCATACTCTATGTGATAGTTAATACACGTATCTTAAGCGGTAAGTGTATGCCTTGTATGATTTATGCATGATGATTACTTGCCGGTGCATGAACGATCTTCGGATATTGCATGTATCGCCATGTGGTAGTTAAGGATATGAAAGATATATATATATATATATATATATATGTATGTATGGATGATGTAGGTATGATGTATAGATGATGTACGAATGATGCATGTATGATATGTTGATAGTATGTGAACGATCTTCGGATATTGCACGTATTGTTAAAGAAAGTATGTAAGACAGGTACGGTACAATTGTGAGAATGTAGGGAACCGACCCTAATAGTATCGGCGAATATAGGGAACCGACCCTAATAGTATGCACACAGGCTAACAGGTTACGGAAGCTGGCTTGAGCGGGGGCACATGGCATAGGAATAAGAGTCTGGCATCTAAAGACTTATGATGTTTTATAATTGATGTTTGAAATTGAAAGACATGATAAATGTTTTAAGACAATGTTTTGGTTTGCTATGTATTGAATTATAGATGTTTTATATTCCCCGTAAAGTTTTTATTAACTCTGATAGTTAGAACTGCGTTTATGAGTAAATCCAACGTAAAAGTGAGGTACCGGTAACGGGACCTTACATAGAATTCTTTTGGCGTATCCTTCTTGTGTAATTATTATTCCGTCCTCTCGTTGGAATACTTCGATTCCGCGATAGTAGGTTAACTTCCCGAGATCCGACATCTCAAACTTGGTCGCCATATCCTTTTTGAAATCGGAAATTATACTCGAGCTTATACCTGTCACAAATAAATCATCCACATACACGGCTACGATCAAAAAATGTTTCCCATCTGTATTTCGGTAAACTGATTGTTCCTTGGAACATTTTTGAAACTTCATGTCTCGTAGGATGTTATCAAGCTTTTTGTTCCAAGCTTGGGGAGCTTGCCTTAACCCGTACAAGGCATTTGAAAACTTGTAAACTTTTGTCTCCTTGTCATTTTTCTCGTATCCTTCGGGTTGTGAAACGAACACAACTTCTTTCAATTCACAATGTAGAAATGCCGTTTTTACATCAAGATGGTGGATTTCCCACCCGTTAGATGCAACCAATGCGATTAGTAGCCGAACGGGGTCTATTCGGGCTACCGGAGCGAAAACATCATCAAAGTCAACCCCGGGTTGTTGCACGTAACCCTTTGCAACTAACCGAGCTTTGTACTTGTTTAACGTTCCATCCTTATTTCGTTTGATTTTGAACACCCACTTCAACCCGATACATTTTGCACCCTTTGTAAGTTCGACTAACTTCCATGTTTCATTCTTTTTTATCGAATCGATCTCGGTATTCATAGCACGAACCCATTCTTGGTTCGACTTAGCCTCAAAATAGCTACTCGGTTCACCACTTGCTGTGAGAAACAATTGCTCATAATCAGAGTCAATATGTAACACATAATCTTCTTGTAATCTTCTTGGTAAAACCGATACTTGGTAAACCCATTTGGGCCACATTTTCACCCGAATGGACCTGTGACCCATTACTCGCCGACTGAACTTGAGAGCGGGTTGAGGAATTAGGCCCGATATGACTTGGTTCGGCTGAGTCGTTGGACTCGGGTTGAACCGATGATGCAGGTTCAGAGCTTGGGCTACCTAGTTTGCTTCTAGACGTTTCTTCAATGGTGGGTTCGATTTGACCAGTTCCATTGTCAACCCACCCCCCACCGCCCCCCCCCCCCCCCCCCCCCGCAAACAATAGAAAACATACCCGGCTCGTAGTCACTCTTTGTTTTCATCAAACACAACGTTTCGACTAACAACAATTTTCCGGGTGTTCAGATCGAAGAGGCGGTATGCTTATGAACATGTCTCCGACCTGAGATAAACGAGCTGTCTTGACCTCTAATCAAGTTTCTTTAGATGTACACTATCAAATTTAGCATACGTCATGCACCCAAATACTCGAACATTTTCAATAATCGGTTTCTTTTTCTTGAACCGTTCATATGGAGTTTGATCAAACAAGGCCCGGGTTGGCACCCGATTGATTAGAAAGGTTGAATGTCGGACCACTTCTCCCCACATAAAATTCGGTACCTTCATCGCCTTTAGAATACTCCGCATCATCCCCATTAAAGTTCGGTTTCGCCTTTCTACCACGCCATTTTGTTGTGGTGTGTACGAGGCGGTTAAATGCCGAATAATTCCACTTTCATCGCAGAACCGATTGAAATCACGTGAAGTGAATTCTACTCCCCTATCGGTTCGGAGAGTTTTCATTGGTAAACCCGCCTCCGTCTCGATTAGGGCTTTAAACCTCTTGAAACTTTCAAACGCTTCACCTTTTTCTTTCAATAAAAACGTCCACATATATCGTGAGTAATCGTCTATAATAACAAAGACATACCTATTACCCGAGATCGTGGATGGGGCTATTGGACCGCACAAGTCACCATGAACTAACTCCAAAGGTTAGGATGCTCTACATAACGAACTAGCCGGAAACGAACGCCTCGTTTGTTTACCCACCAAACACGATTCACACAATTGACTTTCGTGTTCAACATGTGGCAAACCTCGTACAAGATCCTTCTTAGCCATCGATTTTTTCAATTTGAAATTGATGTGCCCAAGTCTTGCATGCCAACGCCATGCATCACCTTTGATCTTTGATTGCAAACACACGGGAGCTCCAATCTCCATTCGTATTTTGTAGAGTCGGTTTACGGATCTCTTGACCTTCATGAGTAACCTCTCATTCTCATCGTACATGGTTAGAAGATCGTGTTTCATCTGAATGTCACATCCGGACTCCGTTGCTTGACCGAGACCTATTACATTATTTTTTAACTCTGGAATGTAATAAATCTCAGTTAGAAAGTCTTGGTCACCCGATTTTCCTTGGAAAAGAATTGAGCATTTTCTCTTGATTTGAACAAATGACCCATCTCCGAAATTAACCCTACAGGTTATGTTCTCGTTTAACTCTAAAAAATATGACCGGTTTCCCGCCATATGATTACTTGCCCCATTATCCAAATACCATACATCATCTTCGACCCTCTCGGTCTCTTATTTCTTTGGTATTAAGTTTTGTTCATTTAAGTACACAACTTGATGCATATATGCCGCATCATCAAAATTTTCACGGGCTTCGGTTTTGTTTGCTTCTTGAACCTTTTGAACTCGGTCTGGGCAACCGGATGCAAAGTGACCAAACTGGTCACATCGGTAACATAAAATCTTTAACCGATATTTCTTCACCTTTATTTTCCCCCGACTTTATGACCCTTGTTCGGTACTAGGGGTTCGGTATTGGCCATTAAAATGGCCTCGACCGCGACCTCGACCTCCTTGTCCTCGTCCCCCATTAGATTCAAAACTTCTATGACTTGATGAATCATATTTACCGAATAAAAGTTTACCTTGGTCACCCCCTTGAATTTCTTCTTCTCGGATTCTCTCCTTATAGCCTCGAAGTCGGCCTACAACATCTTCAAATCCCGTTTTATTGAGATTCAACACTTGCTCAAGCGAAGCAACCATCTGAATACACGTCGATCTTGGGAGACTTTTGAGAAACTTCTTTACCAACCTTGCTTCATCTATAACTTCGCCGAGAGTCGCGGATTTCGAGGCAATGCTCGATAACTTGCCCGCAAAGTTATCTATGGAATCTGACTCGTTCATCTTCATATTGTCAAATTCCATTAACAAGGTTTAAATACGTGCTTCTCTAACCCGTTCGGCACCTAAGTGTCGGGTTTTAATCGAATCCCACATGGCTTTAGCAGTTTCTTGATCTCCAATTTGCATGATCAAGGTTTCAGGTATGGGTTGAAACAACAAGGCCATAGCCATGTCATTTTTGTCTTCATCGGAGACACCCGACTTGATGGTGTCCCAAACGTTTTGAACTCTTAGGACTACTTTCATCCTCAAAGCCCGCACGGTATAGTTCGTTGCTGTTAACATTGGACACTAAACGAAAGATGGCCCATTCTCTTTCCCCTTTAGATGCGGCGGGGGAGTCGTGTCACCCATGGCTACTCAAATCCAACTTGTTTGAATAAAGTAACAACTAAACAAACTATGCGATCGACAATGACAACAACTTCTTCATGAAATCAAACCAACTTGTTTGATCGAAACACCTTCTTTGTTGATCGTTAATTATCGCGTTCTTGAACCGAGCTCAGATACCAATTCAAGAATGAAAAACAATAATTAAAACACAATTTAAGTAAGTTCCATTCCGATGGGTCATTGGCTATGCTTACTATTGATTTTTGTAATGCCTTCAACTTGGTGGATAAGACTGCCCTTCTGAATGATGTTTGGGCCCGATGCCCATCTATTTCCTCATGGGTGAACTTTTTATATGGGCAACCGGCCAGGCTATATGTGGGGGATGGCCACGTTTGGTCCACCACTGGGGTTCAGCAGGGGGACCCTTTGGGACCTCTTGTTTTCTCCTTAGTTCCGCACCCACTTATTCATCTAGTCCAGAGTTCATGTAAGCTTCTCTTTCATGCTTGGTACCTAGATGATGGGACAATTATTGGGGACTCTAAAGAGGTTGCTAAAGCTTTAGATATTATCAGGTCGGAAGGTCCCCACCTGGGCCTTGAACTTAATATTAAGAAAACCAAAGTATTTTGGCCGTCGTGCAATGGGGTTAAGGTGCAGGAGGGGGTGTTTCCCTGTGAGATTGGAAGACCAGTGCTAGGTGTGAAACTCCTCGGGGGAGCCGTTAGCCGGGATGCCAGGTTCATCAGCGAACTTGCTATGAAAAGGGCTTCGCGAGTTGCGGACCCTCAATGCGAGCTCCTTTTGCTCCGCTCTTGTATGGGAGTTGGAAAGTTGTTGTTTGGTCTCAGAACATGCCAACCTGTGTATGTAGGGGAAGCAGTTTCTGTGTTTGACAATGGCCTTCGTGGGGCAATTGAGGACATCGTGGTTTGTGGTGGTCCCTTCTTTGGAGATTTTCAATGGAGGTTGGCATCACTTCCGACTCGTTTTGGAGGTTTGGGTTTATGTTCAGCTTCAGACGTTTCTACTTATGCGTTTGTGGCCTCGAGGGCGCAATCTTGGGAATTGCAAGACCACATTCTTTGAGGTTGTGGTATTGATGGGTTTGACTCCGATTATGGGAGTGCGATAGATCGGTTGCACATTTCACTTCCCGATTTTGACATTAGCGGTTTCTCTAATAAAGACACCGCCCCCTAAATCCCAACATGCTTTGGCGAGTGCCCTTTATAGTGGAATCATCAAGAGTTTGAAAATGAAGTTTGATTTATCCCCTCGTCAGAAAGCGGTGTTTGAGTGTCTTTGGGCTCCTCGGTCTCAAGATTTCTTAAGTGTTCTCCATATTGAAGGATTGGGCCAACATATTTCGGCTTTGGAGTATCGGGTCATCCTGAAGTATCGGTTAATGATCCCTTTGTTTTCCGGTAGATGAGTCGTGCCCGGTTTGCCGTAAGGTTTGTTTAGATTCTTTTGGCGAGCATGCGGTTCACTACAAAGAGTTGCCTGGGTTTAAGTACAGGCATGATTTGGTGAGGGATGTTCTACGCGATGTTCTTAAACGAGCCGGAATTTCGGCTAAAAAGGAAGCCCCCGTAAACTTTCTTACGGATCCTCAAGAAGGAAGATCTACATTACGACCGACCGATATTCTTGTTTTTGGGTGGGTAGGGGGGAAACACGCTTGTGTCGACCTCACAGGAGTGTCCCCTCTTGTTGGGATTAGGGACACTGGGTTTGTAGCAGGACAGACAGCATTGAAGGCGGCATCAGGCAATGTTGCTAAACACGAGAGAGCTTGTTTAGAGAATCAACACGTGTTTATCCCCTTCGCCTTTGACACTTTTGGTTTCTTAGCTCCGGATGCCGTGGACCTTTTAAATAGGGTTCAGAAAGTTGTGTATAGTAACGTATCAGCCCATAAGAATCGAAACTTAGTTTTTAGTCGGATTGGGTTTGCTATCCAAAAGGGGGTTGCGGCGCAGCTTGTTGCCCGCTTACCTGCGACTTCATTGTAAATCGTTTGGATGTTTCGACCAGAAATTATAACTCAAAAAACTGATTACAACATCTTTGGTAGTGATGGTGGTGATAGTTGTGTTTGTTGTGTCTCTAACACTAATTTGTACATGTATTTATACTAGTAACCTAACTTGGTCACCAAGCATAATATATGTCTACCACTCAACTTGGTCACCAAGGTGAACTTGGGCAACAAGGTGAACTTGGCCACCAAGCATATGGAAGAATGTTTCATAATACCCCTTAGACTTTAACCGACTTGTGACCCGAAAAAGAAATTAATCCAACGGATTCCCCTCTTTGAGAAGTAGTAATAAGTTTGAATATTATTTCTATTAATTTCCTATCAGGCTTCTCATGGTTAGAGCACCCACAAAACAGGTGAGTTTTGGACGATTATAGCCCCCAACGAACCGCACATCATCCGGTTTTATTGTAGTGGAGCTCGCTTTTGAAGGGTAGTTCTTGTCCAATAACTAGAAAAAAGCTATGTAATTAAAGAGAATGATGAGCAGTTAAAAAAAAATGTAATTATGTACTATTTTTTAATGTCCTTATTGAATGGGTGTTTACTGATTAAATGAAGGTCTTTTATGCGACATATGACTAAAG
Source organism: Bidens hawaiensis (assembly GCF_021521415.1). Classification (NCBI taxonomy): domain Eukaryota; kingdom Viridiplantae; phylum Streptophyta; class Magnoliopsida; order Asterales; family Asteraceae; genus Bidens; species Bidens hawaiensis. The sequence goes on from NW_027497582.1 coordinate 129,333, forward strand.
ATGTTTTTTTTAGTGTTTTTGAGTTTTCTTACAATAAATTGTCATATAAAAATATAATAATAACAGTAAATAATACAAAAGAGGTAATAAAAAAATTATAATAAGAAAGTAAAACAATTATAATAATAACAAAAAAGTTTTAATTACAATAATAATTATAATAATAAAAATAAACAGATAATAGTTTTACTTTCGGTTGGAGATATTTGACATTCTACTTAGGCACTTAATAGTGATATTACTTACTTTACATAATTATCTTTAAAGGTGTCTACGTATGTTTTCTTTCCGATTTATGTTCAGTTTATTTTCATGCCATACTTCGTTTCCAATGTTTACTCAAAAAATTTGGGCACGTCATATTTGAAAAGAACTTGAACTTTATGAGCAAAATAAATTCACAGATTATGTAATAGTGGGCAGAGGTTGGGATCCCAAACCTGAAAGCCTTAAAGTCAGTAAACAGATACAATTTATTTATTTATTTCTTATTATTTTTGGCAGGGTTAGGGGTCTCTAGATTTGGACAAAGGCTCCAATTGGGAGGTATTTTGGCTATACAGTGTGGCTACCGTTTTATCGCTGAACTGCTGAGGTGGCGGGTGGTGTTGGCGGCAAACACCGCCCTGGTGTTGTCGGCGGCGCCCAACTTTACAAGTCGGTAAAAATATTGTGAATTTTTCGCTGATGAGAGTGTCACCCAATTAAACATCTTTCTCTCATTTAAATGGGGTGTTAAATTTTTGAATCAAATGTTGAGAGAAGAATTGAAAAGCTGCAGATGTCTCATGGTGGTGGAGTTGTGGATGAGAAGAATATGGACCTATTTTTAACCTAGTGTAATTTAATATTTTAATTATTATTAAAAAAAACTTCATATTTATTTAAGTAGGTCAAATAGTTTTTAGTTAAAAATTTGTTTTTGTTAATTTTCTTAAAAAGAACTAAATACATAGGTTTGTATAAAAAAATTTTATGAACATCATGGTATAAATTTTAACTAAAACGGATTTTTTGTAAAAAAACATTTTTTTTGTCTCGTAAACGATTTTGACACGTGCTTGAACCGGCAAGCTTAGCAAAATATTTACATTTTTTATTACTCGACAACTATGAGTACTCGAAAATTATTTCTTTTAGTTTACGTTTGTACACAAAATTTAATATTTTTATTTAAGTCATATTAAATTAACTTTACTTATATTAATATTGTTATTTTATTTAGAAAGAGAGGGTGATGAAATGGCAACCATTCCATGATATTGTTAAAATTAGTGAACTAGAGTGACGTATGATGTGGTGCTAATATTGTATAATAAAATGAAAGGTAAAATGGTATTTACACCTTTTAGTTTTTTTCTCATTTTAGTGGGTCACTCACTCTTGTAGGCAGAACCTTAGCATCTTAAAATATACAATTGTTTACTAATTACGTGAGACATGCACTTACATAACATATGTGACTGCGTATACAAACGTTGGTATTATTTACAAAATTAGCCATACTCCTCTTATTTTTTTTTATGTATTGCTCTTTAATTAATTTGTGTAATACTTCGACTTCTAATTATCATCCTTAGTTAGCTTTATCTTTTACTTTATCTTTAGTTAACTGATTACATTTATCCTTTACCTTTATAATTATCTACTTTGATACTAGGATAATATTGACATTTTCATTTTATCATTTATTAGTTAGCTTTTTGATTTGTTCGTTACCTTTATCATTATCGTTTACATTTTTTTTATTTATGTAAATAAATAAATATAGCTTTCGGTTATTCAATACACATAAATATTATTCACCAACTTTATTTTGCTCTTTGTTCAATTTTTTCATTAAGGATATTTTAGCTTACTTGTATAATGTCTTGCATAATAAGTACATTTTTTGAATATTAAAACTGTTGTTAGCATCATGATAGTTAATATCGAGAGCAATACCGTTTTATTGACTTGTACGTAACTCAAGCAATAAAATTTATATTTTGTTTTGCATTTTAAAGACATCAATGAAGTAAATACATTTATGATTTATGACAAGTCATTTCAAATAATATATTTATTTTTCCATTAAACCGGCCATTTTATAGGTTGGATATAATATACTTTAACGAAAACATCATGTTTGTCTTACTTAAACTATATATATATATATATATATATATATATATATGCTTGATATTTTATACATCACCCACCAAACTTTATTCAAACTTATGAGTGCCACAGCCATTGTATCTTTAGCACAAAACAAAACTGACTTGGATTACAGTCAAAATGGCAATACGTGCAAGGCTTTTGATCACTCACTTGAGGAAATGCTGAATATGGATAAGAAAACCTTCCGTACATTATCTTTTAGCTTTTAACCTCTGAGTTAACATACGTAGATGACTATGTATATGTGATGTCTTAACACATGAAAGATAAAAGGGTCTAAGATTGGGTCCCAATGTTTCGCACGCCAACTTTTTTTTGTTTGCTTGAAACCTGGATACTTAAGTTATTGATTACATTTTTTGTTTTGACGTTTTTTAGTTTTGAAAACTTAAGATGACAAATTGGTTTTTAAGATAGCGATTTCAAATTCTTGAAGTATGCATATCTGACTAGATCAGATAAACATCTAGAAGTTTTATCTTTTTGCTTTTAAAGTCGCTTTTAGATTTAAATTCTAATTTAAAAACCATCAATTTATCAACAGGAATTTTAAAAGAACATATTTTAAAAAAGTTTATGAAAGGGTCATCATCATGATTTTATGGTTCAGTTTGTTAAAGCAACATATTTTATGGGTGCGGAATTAAGAAATAACAATTATATATTTGCACCCATATTACCTAACATTTTATTGGATCTTGAACTTGATCAGGGGGCTTTCAAAGTGTTTTATTGATTGGCCAATCAATGGGCTCCAGTAACTAATTTCAACGTTTTATATCAAAGTTTTTAGGATGTGACATATGCTTTCCTTTTTTACTTTTTTTTTTCCCGTAATCTAGCTCACCAATCATAGTGTTGATTCTATATTAACCACAAAGATGCTAGTATGCTACAGAATAGATAAGTTTTTTACAGTTGCAAGACCAAAACTTACGATGTTTTTAAGGTCTGTAAAACCTGGTATCATTTTAACTCGGGTTAATTTGGTGTTGGAATCTAAACATCTTTATGATAAAATGTAGTCATATGAATAAAGACATGTTTCCACGCCAGGGGGTGGTCGTACTGGCATGCACATGGGGGGCTTCTAAAATCTAAACTATTTTTGACACGCGTCAACACCCCCAAATCCACACTATCTAGGACCACACTTCCTATCCATCTGCGTCCTTCCACCTAAACACACGCATATGTTAATGGTAGCCGTCAATACATACTATTCCACTCATGGACTCATGGTCCAAATTTATGTAAAACAATTCGACAACTTACATATAAATATTAAATAGGTATTGGATTTTAATAACCTAATTCATCTATTATCTAGAAACTAATCCGAGCTTATAAAATGTTTACATGATATCTCAACTTTGAGTGTATTTTTCTTCAATAGTTTCACACTAACTAAAAAGTAATCATGTTAGTTTTTTATGACGTATAACTTACGTATTGGATTACTAAGGGGAAATATGTTCAAAATTGGTACCATCGGTAAACATTTAATAAGTTGGTAATAATCCCAGCAATCTCATACAACTGTAAGAACTATTTTGGGTTATGTATTTAGGATTGAAACTTAAAAGTTTAGGGTTTTATGTTTGAAATAAGTGGTGTTTTTTTTTTTTTTTTTGGATGGTTATGAAATTAAAACCATGCAGCCCTTTTTAATTTGAACTGATCAAAGTAAAAGGTATTTGAAGTGTTGAAGTGTACTGCACTGGTTAGGTATTGCTCTTTGATCATCCTGCTGCTTGCATGTTCGCAACCTTATCCGATATATGCATAAGTGTAATATTTTCCTAAGTCGAACCGATCATATGAATCCGTATGCAAATGTTGATAATGTTTGTAGCAAATATAGGAAATGCATGCATGTGCAATTGAATAGAATATGATTGGTATGAAACATTGCTACAAAGTTATGAAATTTTCCTGATTTAGGGTGTGTTTGGGATTCCTTATTTTTCCCTCTTTATGACTTATAAAGGATGAATAAGTCTTTATTATGTTTATAGAGTGTTTGGGAACTAATAAGTCTTTTTAACTTTCTCATTATCCATAAGGCTAAAAAATGAGTTTTGAATAAGTTGAAATATGGTAACTTATCTCCTTATTGGTGTTGAAAACTCATTCAACCCTTCCATTCCACCCAAACACTTTTTAAAATCAACTTACTCACTTATAAAAAGTTGTCATTTTGGTCATTTTACATCAATAAGTTAAATTAAACACTAAAAAAAACAAATTATTGACTTATGTTAATCCAAACACTTTTTTGGAAACTCCTTATTAAAAATTCATAAGTCATTTTCTACTTATCATAAAAAGGTATTTTTAACTTAAATAAGGAATACCAAACACATCCTTAGTGTCCCCTTCAAGAGTTACACATAAAAATAACACATACATTCTCTATCTTTTATCCTTAAGTTAGAAAAGCTTATCTCTTTCTGAATATGATACCACAAAGTTGGCCTATAATACATGGTAAAAATTATGACAGTACTGACTAAATTAAAGTTATTTCCCTCTTTTCAACAAGTTGATTATGATAATATAGCTAGGTAACTAGCTTGAATGATGTGTTAGTTTCTAGTCTATGTGAGGGTTGGGAGTGGAAACTCCTTTATATTCATCCCTACCATTCTACTAATATCAAGTAACATTGCATGCACCAATCCAGTGTAGCCACTTCAATTTTAATTTTAATTTTAATTTTTTTTTTTGCAAAATCTCGGTTCAGCTATTTTGCGACACCTTATTTGGTCTTATTTGGTTTGTTTTAGTTGCAGTCCGACATGTAAATTTTGTATTTTGTTTTAGTTCTGGTACCCTAACGAAAGTGATGAGAATCGACCGAATTCGAGTAGACTTAACGTTTTTTGTTTTTGTTTCGGTACCATAACAAACATGACGAAAACCGACCGAATGTCGGTTTTGTTTTGTTTTGTTTTTTAGTTTCGGTATTGTAACAAACTTGACAGAAACCAATCCAATTTGCGTAGACTCACAGCCTCAACTTCCGGGATCGACAATTGTCAAGTTTTACCAACACCTGAGTTTACTGGCTGACGCCACCCCATTAGTCTACCTCAAATTTTATTATTTTTTGTTTTTATTTTGGTTTTAGTTTCGGTACAATAACACACGTAAACGAAACCAACCGAAATTCGCGTCGACTTACCACCTCAACACTTGCGACCGACAACGCTTGAGTTTTACCATCGCCCAGATTTTATCAACCTGTCCTGGCGCAACACGCCAGGTAAAACACTAGTTCTTTATTTTCATGTGTTAGTAGACATAACTTTAATATTAACATATTTAACCGTATGTAATCACATGGTAGGTATAATATATTTATCTAATTCAATTGGTAGACAGAACCAGGGCCGACTCCAAGAAAGCTAAAAAATATTTGGGCCGATGGCGAAAATTATTTTGGGCCTTAAGTAAAAGAACTATTTTGTTGGGTTTAAGAAATTTAATTTTTATATGAGCTTACTTGGTTATACTTAGGTTGTTTAAAAAATTCTGTATAAAAATAGGATTAAACATGTCTCAAATGAGAGTAAAACACATAACGTTTGGGTTGAGAGTAATACCCCTTTGCCAATAGACTAAGCTAGTTGTTACGTTGTCAGCCCATGCAAACCATGCACAGGATCCAAGCCCGGTTCCGCTGCAAAACTCGGATGATCAATCTAATACTAGCGCCCGTTCAACTAGAGTAATTCGCAAGCCACTTCATTATAGGAATTAAACAAGAAGATAAGTATGGAAGTTGAAGATTTTTAATAATTATCAAGAATCTATTTCTTGATATACAAGTTATTTATTTTAATTATGAGATTGTTTCCTAGTTTGATTATGTTTTTAGTTCTTTTGTTCTCTATAAATACGTTTGGACTCTTTAATAATTTTAGTGAATTTATTTGGTTTCTCTCTTCTCTTTCTCGTGTTCTTTGGAGGTTGTCGGTTGTCTCGAATAAACCGTATCAACTGGTGCTTTCACCCGATCTTACCATGCCTCCCCGTCGCGAAACCCCTTCTTTGGAGGAATCGATCGCCGCCCTTGTCGAGTCTTTTACCGCCGCGTCTGTGGCACAAACAACGGCGTCCGCTGAACAAACAACCAAGTTGGACTTGGTTTTCAACCACTTAAACGAGCAATCTAAATTGCTCCTTGCTGCCATCAACAAGCAAAACCACCCAGGTCAAACTTCAAAAGCCTTACCCCTTGATAACCCTTATGATATCAGACCACCTAAGCTTATCCTAACAACTTTTGATGGTTCTAACCCATTGGACTGGTTGTTCCAAGCCGATCAATTCTTCGCCTTCTATAAAATTGAACCCACACAACGCTTATCCATGGTTGCGTTTAGCTTATCTGGGGATGCTCTGAGTTGGTATAAGTACCTCCACAACAATGGTTTATTAACCTCCTGGGATAATTTTACCAATCTAATAGAACTCCGCTTTGGCTACCTTGTTACCTTGTTTAAGCTTCGCCAAACTTCCACTGTCACCGCATATGTCACAGAGTTTGAACGCCTTTGTAATTGTGTTGTCGGGCTACCACCGGAGGCGTTACTCAATTGCTTTCTCTCCGGCCTCCGAAAGGACATACAACAAGAGCTTGCCATCCATAAACCTAACACTCTTCAGTTAGCTATCGGGCTCGCGAAACTTGTTGAAGACAAACTCAATGACCAGCGTTTTCGCTTCCGTCCAACACCACCCTTTCGTACCACCCCAACTTCCACCACCCTAACCCAGCCTACCTCGAATTCCCCTACTATCACAACAACTCAACCGTTATTACCCACCCCGACCACCACCACCCAAACCCTACCCACTACCCGCCTCTCTCACGAAGCATTACAACAGCGCAAGGCGGCCGGCCTTTTTTTCCGTTGCCCGGAAAAATATCACCCCGGCCATAGATGTAATCCACCACAATTTCACCTCATCGTCGACAATGATGAGCCACCGTTGATTGACCTCGATGACACTCACATCACCCAACAGACACCGCCACCTCCGGATACCTCTCAAGAAACAGCCCACTTTCACTCGGTTATCGAAAACCAAATTTGGGCACTATCTCCGGCTGCCCTACTAGGAGTTTCGTCGCCTAAAGCACCTCGTGTCACCAGGTTCATAGATGGCCATCCGGTTATCATACTAGTTGATTCCGGCAGTACCCATAATATTATACAACCCCGCATGGCCACCTTTTTAAACCTACCAATAACCCAAACTAAGGCGTTTTCTGTTATGATCGGGAACGGTGACCTAATTCATTGTATCGGGTTCTGCCCGTACGTGCACATCTCGTTGGCTAAACACATTTTTTCTCTTCCCATGTTCGTGTTGCCAATCGAGGGAGCCGATATTATACTGGGCATCGCATGGTTAAGCTCGTTGGGTAAGATTACAGCTGATTTCTTTATACCTTCGATTTCTTTTACACACCAAGGTCATCATATTACTTTAGTGGGGGAACAATTATCAACACAAGCTTCTCCCGCAACCCTATATCACCTCCTTCAAAAAGATGCCATCGCATCCATCCATACACTTATCTACGAATGCCACCTAGAAACCGACTCACCTAGTCCCTCACCAGCAGCCGATCCACAACTGCAACAACTTCTACATACCTACGGCCACTTGTTTCAAAACCCCACATCGCTACCTCCTATCCGGCAACATGATCATCATATCCATCTTCAACCCAACAGCCAACCTGTTAATATTCGACCATACCGCTACCCGCACTACCAAAAAACTATTATGTCCACTCTTATTAAAGAGATGCTCAACGATGGAGTTATACGCCCCAGCACCAGCCTGTTCTCATTTCCTGTTCTGTTAGTACGCAAGAAAGATGGCACATGGAGATTTTGTCTGGATTACTGTGAGTTGAACGCGTTAACCATCAGAGACCGTTTTCCAATTCCTACCGTGGATGAGCTTCTTGAAGAACTGCATGGAGCTACAGTTTTTACTAAACTGGATTTACGTGCCGGTTACCATCAGATCCGCGTAGCACCGGATGACATCCATAAAACCGTTTTCCGCACCATTGACGGACATTATGAATTTCTCGTCATGCCATTCGGTCGTTTGAACACTCCGTCTACGTTTCAAGCCGCTATGAACGATATTTTTCGAGACGTCTTACGTCGGTTTGTACTCGTATTTTTTAACGATATTCTCATTTATATTCGTTCCCATACGGAGCACCTACAACACCTACAACAGGTTCTCCACACTTTATCCTCTCATCAGTATTTTGCTAAACTATCCAAATGTGTGTTTGTTGTACCAGAGGTCAATTACTTGGGCTATGTCATCTCTAGCACGGGAGTCGCTACCGACATGGAAAAAATTAGCGCCATTCAAAAGTGGCCTACTCCGACTTCACTGACCGCCCTTCGCGGTTTCTTGGGTTTAACAGGCTATTATCGACGCGTTTTTCGCCATTACCCTAATATTGCGGGTCCACTTACCGATCTTCTACAGGGTAACCGGAAAATTGTGTGGACTGATGTGACAATCGTCAATTTCAGGTTAACTCCGTTAACTCAACTCCGTCAATTCAAACTTAAGATCATTGAATCTATAACGCACACCTCATTACATTTAAACTAGGGTTTAAATGACGCTTAACAATTACTACATGTGTAGTCTTTCGGGAATTGCACCGAAACGCAAACGAGTTGACGCAAACGATTAGTGAATAAATGAAAAACGTCAAAACAATAATTATGTGATAATTATGTGTTAGACTTATGTGTTATGTGATAACATTGTTATAAACGTTAACTCAATGTGCTAGAACTAGTTAACTAAGCTAGAAAGGTAACAATTGAAAGTTGAGGGGCTTGAGTGTAATATATTGTTATCAAATAATATTATTATAAACCCTAATCCTCTCTTTCTCTCCCTCATAATCGACGGCCAGCCCCCCCCCCCTGTCTCCCTTGCGATCGGCTCTCATTCACACACATATCCTTTGATTTTTGATCTTGTCTTTCACAATTGAGGCATCCTACACCCGATTCTAGTCATCTTCTACCTTCCCCTTGCTTATTTTTGTGCTTTGGAAGGTATAATTATAAACCCTAGAATCTGGAAATTATATACATGATGTTCATATGTCTTGTTTTGATTGAAAGATGTATTGATTGTTGAATTGATAGCTAGTATTGGTGTTATTGCATGTTAATCGTTTGTTTCTTGATTTTGAGTTCAAGTATAACCCTAATCATGTATGTAATGTGTATTTGATGTGCATGGATAATGATTATGGTGTCTATAAGGTCATATGAACGGATTATGTTCCATAGATAGTTAATAGGTTGAGTTTTGTTGCAAACAGTTTCTGGACAGATTGTGTTGTTGATGTTCAATTGACTGTAACGGGGTGTAAATGTGAAAATTGGTTGAGATTATTGATACTACAGTAAACTAGGTTGAGTCTAGTTTCTAAAGAATATAAATTTGCAATTTTTGGACGTGTAAAAGTTAACCTTTATGATTTTACAAAAACGTTGTGCAAAGCTGAGTTGTTAGACCTGCTGTTAGGTTGTTTTGTAAATGTTATATCTCATGAACTACGAGACCAATTGGGTTGGTTCCACTTCTGGAAGTTGACTTGTTGAGTTAGGAACCTAACCCAAGTGGTCTTGCATTTATTGGATTTTTCATTTAACGGGAATTTCAAATAACATTCTGTTGCGCATGAATTTGACTGTTATGAGTTTCCTGTAATGTTTTGATCATTGTGAGAAACCTATGTGGAATAAAAATAAAATATGTTCTGGAAACCTAATACATGTATGCTTTTGTGATGATTTTTGGTAAATTAATTGAGATGCTATGATCGGTGGAATAGTACAATCTTTCAAGTAGAATTTCTGTCTCGGTGAAACTAGCTGCTGAATTTTGTGAAAATGCATGAAACATGATAATTGCTAGTTAATTGTTATGTTTTGACCAAATTGCCCCTGCGGGGAATAATTGCTAATTAATTGTCGTGTTTTGACCAAATTGCCCTTGCGGGGAATAATTTCTAGTGATGTACATTATTAATACATGACACGTAAATAATTGCTCACACATGTAATGTATCACAAATGTACTTGTTAAAGTCACACACGATTCACAAACGAAACACGAATCATATTGTGTGCATAGGTATTATGTGCCGAGTCTAGAGACTCGATAATAGTTCCGACACTTAGAAAAATCTCTTTGTTGTTTTAGAACGCTAGAGAGAGTTTTTCTGTGACGCGCATCCTTTGGTGATTTATTTTGGGAATCCTTCGCAAACAGTGAGTTCACTTACCCCTCTAAACTATTTTCAAACGCTTTTCACTTGAGGAGATAACATACTCCGAAAACGCATTTAAGATTTTGTTAATATAAATTATATATCACTTGTAAAGACTAAGTGGAAAACGCAATAACTAAAGTCCTTCATTCACATCGAACCGTTTAGTATTGGATAATAGCGAGTCATTGTTGAGTAGTACTACTGGGTTTGACAAACCCCACCCAACGCTAAACTCGACTGGAGGTCGAGTGGGTGTAATCTTGGCTAAACACATACCATGGTCGGGATAGACCTGGTGGCAAGGCAAATGATAAACAGTCAGCTTCGGTGTCGAACACTTAGTAATACTTGTTTTATAGGCTAGCTACCTATAGATATATAATTGACATAACACTATCTGGTAACGCAAAACGCTGAACGCAAAACGCTGAAAGCAAAACGCTAAACGCAAAACGCTGAACGCAAACGCTAAACGCTTTATTTTATATAAACTTGTGAACACACCAACCTCGTGTTGACACTTTTAGTATGTTATTCTCAGGTAGCCGAGGCGGGCACGCGGTATAGGATCATGCATTGTTTGAAACGCTTTTGTTTATGCAACCTGATTTTAAACTGTTATCATGGGGTTTTGAGTCGTCCTGCGTGACGCAACTTTTATCTTTTGGTTTTTACGCTTCCGCACTTATTTTCATTTAAACATTTTTATGGTTTGATTATAACTAATGATTCCGATCCTGTTAGTTCACACCCTCTGACGGTAAAACTCCGTTAGTGGATTTTGAGGGTGTGACAACTGATAAGGCACAACAGGCGTTTGATGCTCTAATAGCGGCAATGACATCCTTACCGATTCTCGCACTTCCAGATTTTTCTCTGGTCTTTGATGTTACAACCGATGCGTCTGATTTCAGCATTGGAGCCGTCTTATCACAATGTGACAAGCCTATTGCCTACTTCAGCAAAAAGCTTAACACCCGAATGCGAGCCGCATTGGCTTATGTTCGAGAATTGTTTGCTGTAACGAAAGCGGTTAAAAAGTGGCGTCATTACCTTTTGTGCGCCGTTTTCGTGACTTCACGGACCACCACAGCCTTCGTCATCTCTTAACACAGGTTGTTGAAACCCCTGAACAACACAAATAGGCTAGTTAACTATTAAGGTATGACTTTGAAATTCATTACAAACCGGGTAAAGAGAACATGGTTGACGATGCCTTGAGCAAGCGCGATGATATTTTCCGTGGATCCATGAGCTTCGAGATTATTATACGGTTAACCATGAAGGTCGTTCTTTTATTCAGCAACTATTGGATAAGCCCAAGCAGCACCCGCATCACCGTATATATGATGGGTTAGTCTACCACCGTAGCAGGTTCTTCGTTCTCGCTTTACCAGAATTACGGTCAAAACTTCTAACCATGTTTCACTCCAGCCCGTTAGGAGGCCATTCAGGGATTACAACTACTATTAAACAAATCCAGGCGTCCTTTTATTGGTCAAATCTCAGAGCCTGATGTGCAAAAATATATATAAATAGTAAACACGAATCGCAACTAAGCTTTAAAAAACCAAATAATCTATCCTAGTTCATACAAACGGCAAGTGTACCGGTCGCGTATAGCAAAGATGATGAAAGTCCGAATATCGAACTCGAAGACACGTGAGAACGGCTCAGATTATTAACCCTATCCAAGTCCTACCTTAATATTTAATTGATTTTATATTAATTACATTAAACTAATTAACTTAACTAACTTAACTTTACAAAACTAATTGAAATGCTTAACAGGATTTAACGATAATGGGAAAGAGAATCACCTAGGTAGGATGACTTAACGGTTGTAGAATGGCTCAGATGCTAACACGTGGTTGAAACCAGGATTCTAAAGATGAGCTAACATAGGAGAGGCTAAGGTAACTGGGTCCCTACGGTCAGTTTTACCAGAAATCCCTAACGACGTCTAGTTAACTTTTAATCCTTGGTTGTTTATTCTAAGTACCCTAATAACTCAACACTTGGTCCATGTTTAAGCTACAAGACTCGCTAAGGTTCAAGCTATTATAAACCTAGGAGAAAAGGGGTAATTCAACACTAAGGATAAAACAACTCAACTTACAAACTTAACCTAGTCGACAGTGGGAAAAACTGCACGTGGTCTCGTAACGACTAACCCTATCAACTAACTAGTAAGATAAGCTGACACCTAAGGTTTTGGTCCAACTCAAAGGTGGTTAATCTACCGATTTTAATGATTTATGCAACACAAAACCTAATGATACGTCTATCACAATCAATCAACACACAAAGTATTAATCGAACTATGCAATTAACGACCACACAAAACTAATTTATGCAATAATCAATCACACGGGGCTCATGCAACCTAAAATAAATCTATGACAGCAGATATAAACGGGATTAAATAATAAAATATGAACTTTGACAATAGAGAAACAATCAACCGCTCGTTAAGCACCCTAAACTAATTTATTTTAACCGTTAAACATCAAACCTAGGTGATTCAAACAAGTTTATCCAAGAATAATGAATGAACAGTAGATAAAATAGATAAATATGATAAACATGTTCATTAGAATCTGATTGCTACTTGTTTGAATGTCTAAAACTCAAAAACGAACTCACAATCGTTAAAATACTCAAAACCGACAACCGGGTGATGAAATAACGAACCGGCTCCTCCGCCTCCTTTGTATTTCATTTGGAACAGATCTTTGGTGGATGGAATCGTGGTCCATTCGTTTTTAGGGTTTAGGGTTATTAAATATATCATTAAACTTGATAAACAAACCAAACTAGGTCCAAACAAGCCCATATAAGCCCATATAAGACAAAATAGTCATGTTGATGCATTTGGGCAGCCATGGAACACCCCTAGGGCCCTGAGCTACGTGACCATGAAGGGTCAGGTGGCCGCGCGGCGTGGCCATGCCCTTTGGGTCTTCATTTATCGATTGCTGACTCGTTTAAACTTCGTTTGTGCGTACCGGCTTCATCCAAGCTCCGTTTTAGGTGATTCTTTTTTCATTTGACTCGTTTTCTCGATGTTTTCAACATGAGACCTATCACATACACAAAAATTTAATTTCATGCAAGAATAAATAAATAATCGTTAACGTTTAAGCACAAAATAACATAAAAACTATTAGGAAAACATGTGTGTTTTACACCACATCAAACATCCCCACACTTAAACCTTTTTCGTCTCTGAAAAAGAAATCTACACAGGATCATAACCAAGTGAAAACAACAAACTCCCAGATTATTTATCATTACTAAAGCACAATAAACAGCTCGACATATTGACCGTGATTGCCGGTATTGTTGTCCACTTAAACCCAGCCACTAACCAATCAAGCCCCCAATTGCATTAAGCGTTTTAAGTCCATAAATCAAGGCTACACCTACCCCATCTCAGACAAAGAGAGCTAGAAGAACTAGAGTCAAAGCAAACTGGTTCGACAAATCACCATAAGCCAAGGACTCGTTGATGGTACTAATTAGATGCACTCGGTTGAATGGTCATGTGGAGGTCGTACGAACTATTCCTAAATATTATTGGACTTTGTCCTATAAATTCCTAATTTGATATTTATTGACTAAGAACCTTTGAGCCCCAATAATGTATCCTCAGAGTCATTATCCCCTTGGTAACACGTAAACTCTAAGTCCCGTCTAGTATGTGCATCTTTGGCCTCTTTTACTAACTTTAAAGAATACTTCTTTGCCATTTTACAATACATAACTTTCTCACAAGCATTTGCTTTTCAGAACAACTTTTGGAATACTTATAACTTTCATAACATACTTTTTTTTTCGTTTATTTTTCTCTTTTTTTTTTCTTTTTTTTATTTTTTTCTTTTTTTATATCACCCTAAATTATATAATTATTTTCTAAGCTCGTAAAAAGATGTACATGTGGTGGTGTGCTGGTTTGAGTGCATCTAAGTCTTACCATCTCAAAGTTTTTAGATTATGGTAATCCTCCCAAAGCATCGAAATTCGGTTTCAACGTTTTTTTCAAATTATTAGACATATAAAAATCTGCTAAAGAGGACTATCAAAGCTTGTTGGGTCTATCGACACATCCCAAATCAGATATGCAAACCATCTCTTCTTTAATTATTATATTATATTTTTTTAAAAGTTCCTAGAGTTTGTTAACACGACGGTAATAATATCATTTCCTGCTTAACGTAGAAGAAAACAAATTTCAAGGGACAATTTTCTTTAAAACTTTTTTTTTAAATATTAACTCCCAAGATTTTCAATATTCTTTTATTTTTCTTAAAAATGAAAACGTCAGTTCCCCATCCCCACACTTAAATTTCACATTGTCCTCAATGTGAGACAAGGAAAAGACAAAACTAAAGATAAAGAAAAATAAAGTGGAACAGGCTCCCCTGGTATATGTGTTCATGAAAGTGTGCAGTGAATCATGTTCCTCGCCATCCTATTCGAACGCAAGCTTAAAACTCCAGAGCTCTCTATCAAGCTATCACTCACGAACGAAAACGACAATCCTTAAGCACACCGAATACCCACACTTGTTTAAAAGTCTAGCTCATCAACCGTCATCAACCAACCAAGGAATAACATGCAAGTAAGAGAAGAAACACCCGGCAAAACTCGGAAATAAAAATAAAAATGAAAATAAAATAATAAGGAAAGATATTACCGGGTTGCCTCCCGGGAAGCGCTAAGTTTATTGAATAGTCTTCAGCCGGACTCGCTCCTGAAACCTCAATCAGGAGGCTTCTCCTTTATCCGCTTCCCATCAATGCTCCTCAACACTCTCCTCTTACAACTGGTCGGGAAGAAACCAACTGCACCGCTCTCATGGGACCAAACAGACAACGTGAACTTGGCCCACCAACTCGTAGACTCCTCCAAAAATTATTCCTTGAAGTGAAATGGGAGTGACGAACTCTTCTGCACACCATGATCTCTGAGCCTAGATATCCTCCTTATTCTTTTAACCAACTTTTTATACCTTGACACGTCCCAAATGGAGATTGAGTACGGTTTATGTTTTGATTTTTCACAATCCTAGTTCAATGGTGGGAAGACTGAATCACCAACCACCTCATGGCTCTCCTCACAAGGCCCCTTCTTGACCCCCACACTTGGCTCGTTATACAATAGATACTCAAGCAACTTTAAATCGCCAAGTGGGTCAAACTCTCCTTCATCCATCACTGTAAAATCCACCAACTCATCACCAAACTCACCCCTAAACTCGTCTTCCCACGAGAGAACATACTCCTCTGACCGTTTTTCCATCCCCACATCTTCGAATTCAATAATCGGCTCACTAAGTTGTGATTGACTCATTAAACAAAGCCGAATTCCATCTAAAGCTTGTTGGGTTGGAAATGGGGCATTTGGATTTGTATCATGGATGATGCGTAACCAATCAAACATTACCTCATCCGGATCTGGTATTTGTTCAATGAATTCACCGGATGAGTTTTCATAACCCAGAAGATTCCCCCTTAAATCAAACATCAAACGTAACCGGGGTTTCACTCGATTTTTCTCTTTGCAATCCAGAATCCACTTTATCTCCATATGCCAAATGGTGTAACGTTTTTAATCTTTGAATTCATTCCCGTAATTCTCCATTACTGCACACTTAAACAGAAACGGATCACGGGCATCAGATAGTAGTAGACGAAAATTAATTAAAACTAAAATTAAACTATTTAAAAGAAAACTAAATTAAATTGTATTAATCTAAATATATTTACAAAACTATAAAAAGCAAGTCCTCAACTCAGGTCGTTCTCCAATCGCCTCAAACCGTGTCCCCAACAACGGTGCCAAAAACTTGATGTGCGAAAATATATATAAATAGTAAACATGAATCGCAACTAAGCTTTAAAAAACCAAACAATCTATCCTAGTTCACACAAACGGCAAGTGTACCGGTCGCGTATAGCAAAGATGATGAAAGTCCGAATATCGAACTCGAAGACACGTGAGAACGGCTCAGATTATTAACCCTATCCAAGTCCTACCTTAATATTTAATTGATTTTATATTAATTACTTTAAACTAATTAACTTAACTAACTTAACTTAACTTAACTTTACAAAACTAACTGAAATGCTTAACGGGATTTAACGATAATGTGAAAGCGAATCACCTAGGTAGGATGACTTAACGGCTGTAGAATGGCTCAGATGCTAACACGTGGTTGAAACCAGGGTTCTAAAGATGAGCTAACGTAGGAGAGGCTAAGGTAACTGGGTCCCTACGGTCAGTTTTACCAGAAATCCCTAACGACGTCTAGTTAACTTTTAATCCTTGGTTGTTTATTCTAAGTACCCTAATAACTCAACACTTGGTCCATGTTTAAGCTACAAGACTCGCTAAGGTTCAAGCTATTATAAACCTAGGAGAAAAGGGGTAATTCAACACTAAGGATAAAACAACTCAACTTATAAACTTAACTTAGTCGACAGTGGGAAAAACTGCACGTGGTCTCGTAACGACTAACCCTATCAACTAACTAGTAAGATAAGCTGACACCTAAGGTTTTGGTCCAACTCAAAGGTGGTTAATCTACCGATTTTAATGATTTATGCAACACAAAACCTAATGATACGTCTATCACAATCAATCAACACACAAAGTATTAATCGAACTATGCAATTAACGACCACACAAAACTAATTTATGCAATAATCAATCACACGGGGCTCATGCAACCTAAAATAAATCTATGACAGCAGATATAAACGGGATTAAATAATAAAATATGAACTTTGACAATAGAGAAACAATCAACCGCTCGTTAAGCACCCTAAACTAATTTATTTTAACCGTTAAACATCAAACCTAGGTGATTCAAACAAGTTTATCCAAGAATAATGAATGAACAGCAGACAAAATAGATAAATATGATAAACATGTTCATTAGAATCTGATTGCAACTTGTTTGAATGTCTAAAACTCAAAAACGAACTCACAATCGTTAAAATACTCAAAACCGACAACCGGGTGATGAAATAACGAACCGGCTCCTCCTCCTCCTTTGTATTTCATTTGGAACAGATCTTTGGTGGCTGGAATCATGGTCCATTCGTTTTTAGGGTTTAGGGTTATTAAATATATCATTAAACTTGATAAACAAGCCAAACTAGGTCCAAACAAGCCCATATAAGCCCATATAAGACAAAATAGTCATGTTGATGCATTTCGGCAGCCATGGGAAACCCCTAGGGCCCCGAGCTACGTGACCATGAAGGGTCAGGTGGCCGCGTGGCGTGGCCATGCCCCTTGGGTCTTCGTTTATCGACTGCTGACTCGTTTAAACTTCGTTTGTGCGTACTGGCTTCATCCAAGCTCCGTTTTAGCGTACCGGCTTTATCCAAGCTCCGTTTTAGCTGATTCTTTTTTTCATTTGACTCGTTTTTTTTGCTCTCTTCAACATGGGACCTATCACATACACAAACATGTAATTTCATGCAACAATAAATAAATAATCGTTAACGTTTAAACACAAAATAACATAAAAACTATTAGGAAAACATGTGTGTTTTACACCACATCAGAGCCGAAGTCACTCGCTTTATTGGTGATTGTCTTGTCTACCAACAAAATAAATCCTCCACGCAGAAACCTTATGGGCTTTTACAACCACTTCCGATTCCTAATCAGGTTTGGGAAGACATCTCGATGGATTTCATCACCCATCTTCCTCCGTTGAATGGATAAACGGCAATATGGGTCATTGTGGATCGCCTCCCAAATTTTGCCCATTTTATTCCCTTCCGACCAAGTATACTGCCAGCCAACTTGCCACTATTTTTCTGGATCCAATTTATAAATTCCATGGGCTTCCCAAAACAATTTTATCCGATCGCGATCCGCTGTTCCTTAGCAAATTTTGGAAAGAACTGTTTACAACTCTTGGAACGCACCTTCTTAACTCAAGTGCTTACCACCCACAAACGGATGGTCAGACAGAGGTGGTTAACCGAACTTTGGAAAGTTATTTACGATTTTACGTGTGATGAACCTCATCGTTGGACTCGTTTCTTGTACCTTGCGGAATTTTGGTATAATTCAAGTTATCACAGTGCCATTAATATGACGCCATTTCAAGCTTTGTATGGACGTCTTCCGCCGTCTATACCGTAGTTGCCACTCGCCGAGTCCGATTCCCCTAATCTTTCTACCGCTTTGGCGACTCATCGGTCCATTGTCAGTTTAATTAAACAAACCCTCCTAAAGACCCACCAACGGATGGTTGATCAAGCTAATAAACATCGCCAAGATATGAAGTTTGAAGTTGGTGACCGAGTTCTTTTACGTCTCCGGAACTATCGCCAGACTTCAATGACCCGCATGCATTCTCCTAAGTTGAGCCGTCGCTATTATGGGCCTTTTATAGTTCTTGAACGCATCGGGCAGGTTGCGTCACGTATTCACCTGGTCTTTCATGTTTCCTTATTACGGGCTTGCAAAGGTAACTGGGTTTCCAATTTCGCGCCATTACCAGCTGGACTTATTGATTTGACTGCCACCGGTCTTGAGGACAAGCCCGGTTTTTGAAGGGGAGGATATTGTTACGTTGTTAGCCCATGAAACCCATGCACAGGATCCAAGCCCGGTTCCGCTGCAGAACTCGGATGATCAATCTAATACTAGGGCTCGTTCAACTAGAGTAATTTGCAAGCCACTTCGTTATAGGAATTAAACAAGAAGATAAGTATGGAAGTTGAAGATTTTTAATAATTATCAAGAATCTATTTCTTGATATACAAGTTATTTATTTCAATTATGAGATTTTGTTTCCTAGTTTGATTATGTTTCTAGTTCTTTTGTTCTCTATAAATACGTTTGGACTCTTTAATAATTTTAATGAATTTAATTGGTTTCTCTCTTCTCTTTCTCGTGTTCTTTGGAGATTGTTGGTTGCCTCAAATAAACCAAATCACTAGTGGTTATTTAATTGAGTTTATTATTAAAAAACCCTAGACAGAACTTATAAAATATATATAGTATTTATTATTTAGTTTTACATGGTTTGATGGATTGATCTTTCATCTATTTAACTATATTAAAAATTGAATATGTAAAAAGAAAAAAGACAAAAGAAAAATACACGACCAATGATCTAATTGTTTTTCATATCATATACAGTTCCATGTAAAGTAAAACAATATATTTATTTAGACTAGTTGTGTAAGACTATGAAGACCACACCCATGAACATCTGGTTTGTTTTTATCGGTCTTAACTCCTCCCTTCTTTAATGCCTGCCATCCTGCTAGCTCCTACAACCTTGATGTCCATGTGTAATTGTGTGCAACACCCTTTGAAGCCCGGATAGATCATGAGATGGCCATGGGTGGCACTCCTATGTCCTACAAAGCACATGGTCTTACATTTCCTACACCCTTACTTTCATTCTACAATGTGCGAACCTATTTGTTTCCCCACATCAATGGATGAAATAATACAAACCAAATTTGTCAGAAATGGTTGTTGAACTTTGATCGATTCTTTGACCATTTAAAGGGTTAAAAGTTATGGTTTTAACTTTCAACTCCACCACAAAATAATCGTACCCATAGTACCCATAGACCTATAGATTCATGACACATAATCACTTTCTACAACCTCAATGTCTAAAGGAACATTATAGAAAACTTTTTTCTATTTAATTTAATTTAATCCTATCTTAATCAATAAGGATAAGACCATGAGATTACTTAAGGTTACTAAAGTAATTATTAAATTACGTTTTACACAATAACCAACGACAAATTTGGTAATTAAAGATAAGGATGATATATATATATATATATATATATATGTATATATATATATATGGGATGGATCTTGTGAGAAGTGATATTACAGTGAGAAGTGCGAGAAGTGAATGTATAACTCCATTAACCCCTAATTTCCCTCCATTTCATATGATGTTACATACATATATATAGGTTGGTTGTATTTATATCTTAATTACACATTCAAACCAACCTACAAACATATAAATGTACAGAGTCACATTCAAACCTATGTACCTACACACATACAAACATACATACACATATACAAACATACGTACCTACACACATACATATGCACCTACACAACGCACCAACACATAAGAAAGTGAGTGAAATTAGGGATTAATGGAGTTACACATTCACTTCTCGCTGTAAAAAAACTTCTGAAATGATCCAATACATATATATATATATATATATATAGGATTGATTTCTTTTGAGAACCACTTTGAGTTTTAAGAACTCGAAAGAACTCAACGTAACAAATTTTTTTTTCGAATTTTTTTACACATGTGTAATACGTAAGTGTAAGTGATGTACAAAAAATTACGGTATTTTTTTACACACCGAATCGACCTTTTACACATGTGTAACTAACGTTTAAACTTGTGTAATTATAAAAAATACTTATTCTCTATCCTGATTTATTTTTTAATTACATTTAATCTCAGCCACATATTTCATATCATTTAATTAAATGTGTGGTTTAAAATTGAGTTCTTAAAATTCTTAAAACTCACCATGGTTCTCAAAATAACCTTCCCCTATATATATATATATATATATATATATATATAGGGGAGGAATATTTTGAAAACTTGATGAATATATATATATATATATATATATATATATATAGGGGAGGGATATTTTGAGAACTTGATAAGTTGTAAGAACTTTGAGAACTCAATTCTGGATCACACATTTAATTAAATGGTATGAAATATGTGGCTGAGATTAAATTCAGTTAAAACATAAAGCAGGAGAGAGAATAAGTATTTTTGATTATTACACAAGTTTAAACGTTAGTTACACAAGTGTAATAAGTCGATTCGGTGTGTAAAAAATACCGTAATTTTTTGTACATCAATTACACTTACGTATTACATATGTGTAAAAAAAATTCGAAAATTTTTTTGTTACGTTGAATTCTTTCGAGTTCTTAAAACTCAAAGTGGTTCTCAAGAGAAATCAATCCTATATATATATATATATAGGTATTAGATCGTTTCAGAAGTTTTTTTACAGCGAGAAGTGCAGGTGTAACTCCATTAATCCATAATTTCACTCACTTTATTATGTGTAGGTGCGTTGTGTAGGTGTCATATCATTTAATTAAATGTGTGGTTCAAAATTAAGTTCTTAAAACTCACCATGGTTCTCAAAATAACCCTCCCTATATATATATATATATATATATATATATATATATATATATATATATATATATATATATATATATAGGGGAGGGATATTTTGAGAACTTGATGAGTTGTAAGAACTTTGAGAACTCAATTCTGGATCACACATTTAATTAAATGGTATGAAATATGTGGCTGAGATTAAATTCAATTATAACATAAAGTAGGAGAGAGAATAAATATTTTTGATTATTACACAAGTTTAAATATTAGTTACACAGGTGTAATAAGTCGATTCGGTGTGTAAAAAATACTGTAATTTTTTGTACATTACTTACACTTACGTATTACACATGTGTAAAAGAAAACTCAAAAAAAAAAATTGTTACGTTGAGTTCTTTCGAGTTCTTAAAGCTCAAAGCGGTTCTCAAAAGAAATCAATCATATATATATATATATATATATATATATATATATATGGTGGTGTTAAAATAAGAATTGAGTTATTTGTAAGAAGTTTGAGAAGTAATATCGGGCGTTGGATGTTATCATCTGATGGTGGATATTGTTAGTGTGTTTTTTGTTCGGTGTGTTTTATTTTTTTAAGGATAAAAACCACTTCTTACACTTCTTAAGATAGTTTTACTTCTTATTTTAACATTGCTATATATATATATATATATATATAGGAGAGTTATAATAAAAAGAAGTAGTTTCTTAGGAAGACTAGGAATAAATCATAACCATTGGATCATGTTAATCAATGGTTGAGATTTAAAATTACAAAAAACCGACATAGTTTCCTATAATTACCCTTTCACCACTATAACCGACATAGTTTCTTAGAATTATTCGTTCACCCTATGTTGTAATGCCACTTGTCAAAAATCTATTGGTTCTTACCATTCTTAGAAACTATTTCTTTTTATTTGAACCCTTTTCTATATATATATAGAGCAAGGTTAAATAAAAAGTAGATTTTTCCTAAGAAGTATAGAAAGTGTGTTTTCACCACTATATCTATTATAACACATCGAACAAAAAACACACCACAACTAAAATAAAACACACCGAACAAAAAACACACTTTTCATATCCACCATCAGATCAATATATCTAATGCACCAGATTACTTCTTACACTTCTTAGACACACTCCACTTCTTATTTTAACCTCACCCTATATATGGGAGAGTTATACTAAAAAGTAGTTTCCTAGGAAGACTAGGAATAAATCATAACCTTTGGATCATGTTAATCAATGGTTGAGATTTAAAATTACCAAAAACCGACATAGTTTCCTATAATTACTCTTTCACCACTATAACTGACATAGTTTCTTAGAATTGTTCGTTCACCATATGTTGTAATGCCACTTAAAAAAATCTATTGGTTCTTACCATTCTTAGGAAACTGTTTCTTTTTATTTGGACCTTTTTCTATATATATATAGAGCAAGGTTAAAATAAAAAGTAGATTTTTCCTAAGAAGTGTAGAAAATGTGTTTTCACCACTATATCTATTAAAACACACCGAACAAAAAACAAACTTTTCATATCCACCGTCAGATCAACATATCTAACGAACCAGATTACTTCTTACACTTCTTAGACACACTCCACTTCTTATTTTAACCTCACACTATATATATATATATATATAGGGAGAGGATCATGAGAGAACTCCATTTTATGGAGAGAACTAGAGAACTAATAATAAATTATATTTAATTTAATATTTTTAATTTTTTTTTTCTTTCATCCTTCTTATATGTTGTTATTCTTTATTACAAAAAAGTATAAAAATAATAAAAATTAAAAAATTATAAAAAAACCCGTTGTAATGCATATATGCAATACATCGACTTTATTTATAATGCATATGTGCAATAGTGTGCATTTTGATATTTGAAATAGTGTTGAACAACATATATATAGTTGTTTGTATTGTATATTTGCAATAGTGTTATATTATATACAAAAATTAAAAAAAATCGATATAGTGCATATGTGCATTAGTGAGGCATGTTTAATCCTATTTTAATATTCGTTATAGTGCATTCGTTCTTTAGAAACATTGTATACAATACACATTAATGCACATACACATTACATCGACGATTTAATATTATAGTGTATTCGTTCTTTAGCAACATTGTATACAATACACATTAATGCATATACGCATTGTAAAAGTAGGTCTACATTACATCAATATAGTGCATTCGTTCTTTAATATTATAGAAATACGAATTATGTTGTATTTTAAGTCAATATATGCCCAAGTTAACTGACTAGATGTATTTATGGCAGATGTTGACCACCTTTGAACAATTTTTAGTAACTAGGTGGAGTTAAAGAAACTCCCATTTGCACCATACCTTGTAGCGAGTATTCGGCCTTTTAGACCTACTTTTACAACATTGTATACAATACACATTAATGCACATATGCATTACATCGACGTTTTTTTAGGAACAATATCATCTTATTAGAAGGAGGAAAGAAAAAAAAATTAAAATATTTTTTTAAAAATAGTTAAAAATAATTCTTTACTAGTTCTCTAGTTCTCTCTTTAAGAGGAGTTCTCTCTATATTCCACCCCTATATATATATATATATATATAGAAAATGGTTCAAATAAAAAGAAAGAGTTTCCTAAGAATGGCAAGAACCAATAGATTTTTGACAAGTGGTATTACAACATATGGCGAAAGTACAATTCTAAGAAACTATGTCGGTTATAGTGGTGAAAGAGTAATTATAGGAAACTATGTCAGTTTTGGTAATTTTAAATATCAATCATTGATTAACATGATCCAATGGCTATGATTTATTCCTAGTCTTCCTAAAAAACTACTTCTTTTTAGTATAACCCTCCCATATATATATATAATACACACACACACTATATATATATATATAATACATGAGACATTGGCAAATTAAGACACCCAAATTTAAGTAATTTGCAACTTTTAACACATAAGGTACATCTTATATAACATGTAAGATAGTGACAACTTTTCCATTAGAAAATATGTCTTAAAATAGTTACAACATTGCTCCCTCAATTATACTCAACTTTTGCAAATTTAAAAAATAGTTACTACTTTGGACCTTTATCTTTACCTATATATTCATTTTAATTTTAATCGTAAATAACTTCCCACCAACGATTATCCAACGGCTATAACTTTTTCGTACAATAATATTTTTTATAAAAAACGGCACCAATAAAATGAGCATTTTATCGTCTTTAATTTGGGTATGGTATTGCTATAAATTTTCAAATAAAAAAATTAACATATTACGTATGATTGTTCACAATTCGGTTTTAACGGTTTCTAAGTTATAACGTGAGCCAAACCGTTTGTTCAATTTTTTGTTATTGAGAACCGAAATTGAACCGTTGAAACTCTACACTGAATCGTTACTAATGGTTTGGTTTCACACATTGAGCTTCAATAATAAGTTTACCATCCGGTCTAGTTTCATATGTCCAAATTAATAGTATAAACCATAAACCCAAACGTTTGATATGGTTTGAACATTCAGAAACCGGCTGACCAAAATTAGTGATGATTTGTTCAAACGTTTTCAAGGTTTCAAACGAACCTTAAACATCCACAACCATTACATGATTAATATAATTTTTGTTCCCCGACGCATTGCGCGGGTACCCGTCTAGTATGTATGTATGTATGTATATATATATATATATACTAGTTTTTATCCCCCGTATTACGGGGGTTATTTTATATTATTTGATTTTTATATTTATTTATATTTTGAATTTTTTTTATTGTGTAAAAGTTAATAATATATTTATGGTTTGATGATAAATTGTTTCACAAATAAATAAGATGTTATAACACGGTTTAAAAGCTATATGGGTTTGATAAGACCCAAGACCCGTTTATGTTTTTTTACTATAAAATTTGTTTTTTTAATTATAAATAATATATATATATTTTAAATAAATCAGAAATTAAATTTTAGTATATCCCTACTTTATATGATTTTTATATTAAATATTTGATGAGATTAGTTTTTAACTTAATGAGATGTTATGACCCGTTTAAGAAACATCTGGGTTTGATACGACCCGTACTCGTGAATTCGGGTCAAATGCATGAGAAACATCTATTTAAAAATCAAGCAAATATGGTGACTCCAAAAAAAGAGGGAGCGACCACATTGCGA